>NW_007580259.1:15486-21021 GCF_000690725.1 Stegastes partitus | reverse complement strand
TTTTTTTTTTTTTGGTGGCCTTAATGAGCCGTGTCAGCCTTCGTGGTCAACAAACCCACCGGCCTCCCGCATCATATCCAGCTTAATTAGAAAGTTTTATTCACTGCGCCTTCCCGTCCTATAAATTCCTGCTTCTCGCCGCTGAGGTCGGTCACCTTTCCGTTGGGGGGCAGGTAGCCGGGTTGAGTCGGGCTCAAGGACACGAGACAACGGACGAGGGCCGCCGTGAAATTTAAATAGTCGGGACAAATGCATCATGGTCCCCTCGTGCGGCTCTCCTTGGCCTTGAGTGCAGGCCTTCATGGCAGGAGACCATGAAATATAATCCGTCTCCTCCCTCAGCAGTCACAGAACAGAAAGACACACCGAGAACCGAGAGAGGAATCCAACACTGTCATGTGAATGGTGGACTGTGGACCACGGAGCCACCAGCTGAACTCAGAATCACATCTGGTGTTATCTATCTATCTATCTATCTATCTATCTATCTATCTATCTATCTATCTATCTATCTATCTATCTATCTATCTATCTATCTATCTAGAGAACTTACTAAAAACACTCTTTCTAGTAATGCCAGTTAATTAAAAACACTTAATCTAAGTGACTAAGTGTTCACTCCTCTCTAGTCAGTCCTCAGTAGATGCACCTGCGATCGCAATTCTGGCGTCGAGCCTCTGATCGTTGCAATTTTACCCCATTTTCTTTGCAAAATGGCTCAAACTCTGTCAGGTTAGACAGGAATCCTGAGTGAACAGAAACCATAAATTCTCAGCTGGATCGAGGTCTGGACTCTGACTGGGCCTCCAGAACTTCACCTTGTTGTCTTGAAACCATCTCTGTGGAGCTTCGGCTGTTTGCTTCAGCTCATTGTCTGGATGGAAAACAAATGAAGAGATCACTCCATCTTCACAAACCTTCAGGAAACCCACGTTTCCATCGTCTACCTGAGACAAGACCTTACAAAACTTAAGTTATCTCTACTTTTGTCATTTCTACTGAGTCAGATCCACTCAACTTCAGTCTAATTGATAATATCTCAAGCAAACAACAAAAAAAAAAGTTTTCTGAAACTCTACAAAAATGGAGTTATCTGTTTTCAGATCCACCACCGTGCTCCACGTCATGATGGTGTGTCTGTGATTATGTGCAGCATCTGTTGTCCAGCAAACATAGCAACTAGTTTGATGTTCAGAAAGTTCTATTCTGGTCTCCTCAGACCAAAGAACCTTCTTCCAGTTGACTTCAGAGTCTCCACGTGTCTTCTGGTGAACTCTAGTCCACATTTAATACAACCTTTTTCTAACAGTGGCTTCCTCTTTGCCACTCTCCCATAAAGCTTTGACTGGTGAAGAACAGACAGCTGTTGCTGCTAAACCTCGTTGATGGATTGTGGCCACCAAGACAGCTATGACTTCCCTCATCGCTTTCTTGCGCAATGAGACCATTTTAAAAGGCGGTCTGCTGCCACGCTCCTTCCACGTCTTAATGATGGATTTAAGTGTACTGCAGGGGATATCCAGTGACCTGGAAATGTTCTTGTCTTCACTAAATGACTTATGCAGGGGACTCAGGATGAAATGCAGCCATCCTGTTGAATTATAATGCAGATGTATGAAGGCTGGCGTAAAGTTATACAATAAATAATAAATATATAATAAAAGGAGCATCAAGTATCAGGGCTGAAATCAACCTTGAAGGAAGCACGCGCGCCCGGCCCGCCGTACAGCAGCCGCTCAGGTTGAGTGCAGGGTTCAATAATCTTTGCAATTAGAGAAGTCATAAAGCGATGACGCTGATGATGGCTGAGATTTGTCTTGTGCTGCTGCTGCCGCTGCCGCCGCCGCTGAGCTTTATTAATAAACCGTGATGAATTTGCTGAGAGTGCCGGCGCAACTTCCCTAATTTCAGGCTACTTGGTATGCCGCTCGGTGCGCCACGCTCGTACGATGTGAAAAGCAGCAAGAGGGAAAACAAGATGATGTCTCGCTGCCAGAATATTTGATCCCGCATCCAAAATCTATTTATTTTCTAAATCAATTATTTATCGCAAATTACACCGACTCTATTAGAACAGAAAAGGGAGCCATAACTGTGATATTTATTGCCGCCGACTGGATTCGTGTTCGCCACCTGTGTTGTCGATGCCAAACGGGAGATATAGTCGACACAAATTCCCACGCGCCCCCTTTTTAATTATCACGAGCTGCCTGATACGTTTCCCCCCACCGACGGCGCTTTACAGCAAACCCAACAAGACGAGAATGCAGCTTTAAACCTCGGTTGGATTGAGACGATTTGTAGCATTTGGTATATTTTTCTTTTCTTTTTTTTGCATTTGCCGCTGAGGTAATGCCGTCCATATGGGAAGGGTTTTCTGAGCAAATCTGAAATTCATGGCATGTCTTACGTGTGTGTGTCACAGCACAGCCATCTGGAGTACAGAAGAATTAAAGCTATGTTCAATATAGTGGCTCTCCCTGTCCACTGGGGACATCCTGGAGGACCCTACAGAGCTGATTAGGCAAAAAAAAATTCAAATTCTCCTGCAGCTGCGGTGGAGAAAAAACTCAGCTAGACGGCGACAGTAAATGAGGCCAGTGTGTTTGTTATGTGGAACTCTGTTTTTTTTTTTGTCGGTGTGTTGGCTGCATGTGCCCGACTCAGCCCTGCTGCCGGAGCCTTGTTCGCTTTACATCTGGGCCGAGCTGGAACAAAAGGGCAGACGCTAACCCAACAGGCAGCGCGAGCATTAGCGCGCTGATTATCATCCCACGCACGGCCGCGCATGCACACACATGGCCCGGCGCTGCAGCCACAAAGCACAGAGCCTCGATCGTGACTGAGATGCAGAGGGATGGAAGGAGCAAAAAAAAAAAAAGAAGGAAAAAAAAAATTAAAGAGAAGTGGGGACGGCAGCTGGTGCTTCCCACCAACCTCCTGCCGCCTGATTTCTGTCCGTCTTCTGTCACAGCATCGTTTCTACAGTCCATCGCCCCGACACGCTCGTCCTGGAAGTTTCCCCCTTTTGATGCTGTTAAATATTATATTATGCTCAATTTATCTGACAAAAAAAAATCACCCAAAAAAGACTCTGTAGTGTCAAAGTGAAAACAGATTCCTCTATAAATAATTCTATTTATTTATAACCAACTTTACTGTTTTTGAATGCAAATCAATTTTTAGAAAACTTTAGTTATTCCTATAAACATCGACTCTGTAACATGAGGCTAGAATCGTATTTCAAGTATGAAGATTTAATTCTTTTCTTTAGATTCTGTATTATTTATGATAGGAGTTTGACTGTTTCTATTGTTTGTTTGTTTTCATGCAAACCTCTTATTTAACATTCAAAAGCCAAAAAAACAAAAACTCCCACTAGATCTCATTTAAAATTAAGGCTAGAAATCATATATATATATGTATAAACATATAAACTAATATGTAATATAAGGGATTTCATATGGATTTTTATGGAAAAACACTGTATTATTGACTGTATCTATCGATCTTTTTTCTATTTATTATAACAATTGTTCTGTTTTTACATGCAAATTTGTTTTATTTAAAAGTAAAAATTAAAAAAAAAGAGACTTGGTTTTGAGACTATCTATCTATCTATCTATCTATCTATCTATCTATCTATCTATCTATCTATCTATCTATCTATCTATCTATCTATCTATCATTTAATATTACAGTTAAGTTTTTATTATATAAAATGACTAATATATAATATATGGGATTTTATCTGTTTTTATTAAACATTAAAAAGTCTGGGCTGGACGAGGCCAGAAAATGTATGTTAATTATGGGAAAGTACTTTTTTTTTTACTGTATCTATCCTTTTTTTTATATATATATATAGAAAGAATTGTACTGTTTTTACATGCAAATCTATTTTATTATCAGTTAAATCGTTCTATCTATCTATCTATCTATCTATCTATCTATCTATCTATCTATCTATCTATCTATCTATCTATCTATCTATCTATCTATCTATCTATCAGCGGCAGGATGAAAGTGAAACAGTCATACTTCTGTCAAACTCGACTCTAAATTTAGCTCCCGCTGCAATGCAGGTGACAACCTGAAGCCAGCAGGATCTCTGTCTCTCTCCATCACACACACACACACACACACACACACAAACAAGCAGGCTAACCTAGCCGCTAGCAGAAAGCATCCCAGCTGGTTGTGTAGCGAATGAAAAGAGGCTTTAATCTGCCGTCTCACCTGCCCCCCTCTGCTCTGCTCTGTCAAAGGTTACAGGTGCTCCAGAGCAGCCGTCACGCTTCGTTTCTGCCGTTTCCCATCATGACGTTGCATTTGTGTTGTAATAAAGACAAAATGAACGTGGATGTGTTAACAGGGTGTGTTGTGGAAACACCCATGTCTCCCTCTTCTGCACCAGATTAGCGACTGAAAAGGTACAAATTCCATCGTTGGCACAAAGAGCAGGAGGTAAGAGGATCTGATGAATGCACGTTCCCTCTTTATATATTCATGACTATTTCCTGGAGTCTATTAGAACGACATGACTTATTCAAGTGGAGCTTTTGATTGAACTTCTCTCTGCAGCCCCACCATCTTTCCATCTTTCATTTTTCCAGCGCTGCCTCCCCGTTTCCTCTGTCTTTTTTTAAAACTCTGCAGGTCTGATCTCGGTCTTCCCTCTTCCCCTGCCTCTGTTCTTTAACCCGCACCGCTCCCCTTTCATTCTGGAGCGCTTCGATTGATCGGACGTGACGGATTATATCCATTCGGCTCCACTTAGCCCGTGTGAGAGCGAGGGCTTTGACCCTTTCTGAACCGGCGATGAGAGATGGTTTGGTCGCATCTATTATGGATCCGGAGGGAAACGGTGTTGTGATGATTTTAGTGAGGTGGCTGCTGCTAGAGGCCGGCCCGCCCGCCCGCCTGTGAGGTTCTGATTATACATTCACAGCAATGCAGAACTATTTCAGGAGCCCGAATAGCTCTGCTAAGGAATTATGATTCTGTGGAGCTGAAAAAAAGAAAGCTGCCTTAATGTTGTGTATCACTCCGGCTCTGGTTTTTCTCCTTTGTTTGAATGCGTTGCTCCAAACCGTGGCGTCGACTGCAAATGTAGACACGAGGCTTCAGAAGAACTCGCTGAACTCGTAACGATTTGCGCTCCTCAAACGGACTCGTTTCCTCCCAACGCAGAAGGCGAAACCATTTAACACCAGCAACGTGGCGCATTTGTTGTCTTATTGGATTAAGTCAGAGTCAGGACTCGGCTGCTGGAGGGCGAGTCCGAGTCGATTCTTCATACGCAGAGTGCAGCGAACACGTGTCTCTGAACGCTGAACGCTGAGCAGCTCAGTGGGAGTTTGTTTCAAGACTCAAAAGTTGTTCTCTGACACTGGATGATAGAGAACATCCGACAACCAGAGGGTTGAAACACGACGGAAAGCAGAAGATGAGCATGAAAATATAAATATCTGCTCAGACTGTAAGAAACATCCAAGCACCAAGCTAATGTCTAGAGCTGCTAACGGCTAACTG
>NW_007580259.1:10464-14411 GCF_000690725.1 Stegastes partitus | reverse complement strand
CCTCATGGTTCAAAATGAAGACGTGAACATGGAAATCACCACCATGTTCTGTGTACTAGGAGCTGACTGAGGTAAATCTTTGGGAGTTTTCTTACCTGTGATGTAAAAATGACATTTATGTACAATGAACTGTTGTTTTTGCAGCTGCCTGTGTTGCCTGAAGGTGGCGTCGTAACCACTGATGGATTCAGGAGCAGCGTTCTCATCATCTCAGAAGACACAAACTAGACATTCGATACTTCTAAGCTCAGCCGGGGAGGAATTACCGGGTTCCAGGCGGCGCTGGGGTTGACCCGCTCCGCCACCTTTTACCAGAAATGTCTGCTAAATGTCGAACACGCTGCCGGCAGAGCTGCTAATAAGGACGGTTCTCCTCCTTCTTCTGGGCAACCTGGAGTGAAATTATCTCCTTTTCTTTCCCCCCTCTCCATCGGATTAAGATGAGACAGACTTAATTGCCACGTATCTTGGCAGCAGGCAGCCTTTTCACTGTAAAACCCAGAATCTCTGAAGAGTCACGAGTCTCAAGCGAAAGCCAACCGGGAATCCCAAAAACACGACGTTCACGTGGATCATCCAGGTCAGCTGGTCGCTTTCAGGCCCTCAGAAGTTGTTTTTTTTTCTTCCCGCCTACAGATCGGCCGATTGGAGCAAAGCGCTTTCAAAAATAGAGTTTTGAATTAATGAAAAACCAGCCTACTTTCTCTCAACTTTGACTAAGAAAGCAAAGTTGGTTCTGTCTTTTCCTGGCTGCCAGTGCTGCTGGGAGCCTTTAGGGACAGTAGACAAGCTGTGGGCTGCACAGGGAGGCAGATGGCCTTCAATCCTATTACACAGCTCCTTACACAATCTTTCTATTACACACTCTCTCTCACTCGCACATCCATTTAGTCACTTTCTATTCTCGGCATTTCTTAGTTTCCCGTATATATATATATGTATGTATGTACAGTAAATCCTGGATGATTGCGTGTGTGTGGGTTCTCTTTCGGGAACCTTTTGCATTCGATAAAGTCCGCGGATCGGCACAACACCACCGGTAACGAGCCATGTGAGGAGGGGATGTAGTTAACACTGATTGAGCACGCACGCGAATTCGCCGCGCAACTGTTTGACTCTGCGAAACAAGTGTCGCCCATCAATTTGAGGAGAGGCGATGTGTGTACACAGCTGTGCTCGTACGATAGCCTCTTATGTCTGCGAGCCTCGGAGCTGGAGTGCTTAGACGCCTCCTCAGCGTACATACATTATGCCCCGGCGAGTAAACACCAAGAAGCTTTTAAAGGCAGCCAAAAATGCTCCCATTCAAATCAGAAATAACAGCGGTTCAACTTAGAAAGTCTTTTTTTTTTTTCTAACGGATTGAACGGTGAAAATGTACGTGGAGAACACTTTGCTTTGTGCTCCGCTCGGCCCCTTAATCAACAGCACGACCTGTGAAATCTACTCGAAGCTTCGACTCGAGTGTAAACAAGGTGGAATTTAAGAAAAGACGCCGTGAATGTCGCTCTGTGGCTCATAAATTAGAGAGAAAGCGCTGGTGGGCAGAGCTGCCTTCATGGGAAACAGAAGCAACAGGGTGCAGAGCTCACAGGTACAAAGGTTTACATACACCTGTATGTTATAGCAGTCTGGACTCCTGTAACTTTCAGTGGAATCATTGGAACCCGTGAGTCTAAAGCAATCCTGCATTTTGGTTCTTTCATGAATTCATTTTAGGTTTTCTGGAAATATGACAAAATCTGTTTGGTCAAAACTATACACACATAGAAACATGTAGTTAAACGTCCTTCAGCCACTTTCACTTCACTTATGAGCTTTTGGTTTCCATCCATAAGCTTCTGGTTCATCTTTGACTCCTCTTGGACAGGATCGCTGCAGTTCAACTAAATGTGTTGCTGTTCTAGTTTCTTCATCAGTCCATGGGGTTCTTCATGATGAAAACCTTCATTCCAGCCTGATGGAACCATTTCTTTACCACTTCTGAGGAGTGTTTGGGCTCATTGTCTTGTTGAAACATCCAAATGTGTCCAAGAAACAACCAAAAACAAGTTTTCATGAAGAATGGTCCACTGGCAGCAGAACAGAACCAGAGCATGATGCTGCCACCTCCATGCTTGATGGTAGGTTTGGTGTTCTTGGGGTTAAAGGCCTCACCTTCTCTCCTCCAGACATGGTTCTGCTCAGTGTTTGTTCCATCTGACCAGAACTTTCCTCCAGAAGGCCTTTTCTTTGTCCATGTGACCAGCAGCAGGCTTCAGTGGAGCTTTAAGGTTCTGCTTCTAGAGGAAGAACTTCCTTCTCCATCAGCCTCTCAGCTCATGTTGATGTCAGACCCTGTGGACACTGACAGCTGTGTTCCAGCAGCTTCTGGTCCATCCAGAGAAGCTTCCTGCTAATTCCTGGTTGACTCTTGACCATCCTGACCAACTGTATCATCGACTTTATACGTACAAATAGATGTTTTTTGGGATTGTTTGTATTCGTATCTGCGTTGAAATGACTTCCAGGTTTGGTGTTCTTTGGGTTAAAGGCTCATCTTCTCTCCTCCAAACACATTTCTGGTCTTTTATTGATGGTCTCTATGAGTGTATGTAAACTCTTTTTACTCTACACGGTTGTAAATTGTGCAAAGCTTGTTTCTAAACCAGCCTTCAGGTTCATACACTGCAGGTATCCAGACAACCCGACGCTGACAGCGCCGACATCACAAATAACCTGAAAAGTTTTCTAAATTTCCTCCTCCTCCGCTTTAATCACGCCGTCTCATCCACCTCTGCACTGTCTTCCTCTGCTCCTCCTCTTCCTCACCTCGCCACCCTCGACCCGCTGAGGATTCGAGTCGGTTAAAGCCTCGTGTTTTCTCTCCTCGGCCCGGCCGGGGGAGGATAAGAACAGCTGGGGCCGAGGGAGAATCGGAAAGCAGTGGAAAGTACAGCAACCCCATACGGCTGCACAAGCACAAGTCTTAACTGTGGGAGCCGGTGTCCAGAACACCTGCTATTAGCGAGGCAACAGGAGGTCACTGGACTGCAGTCACAGAGGCACTAATGGATCAATTACGGAGTGAGACACAGAGGCTGTAAGGCTTTATGTTCCATTAAATCCCACTAATGTTTCACCAAACCTTGCCATGAGGGTATGGGGGTATGGGGTTTTCCATCACCACCAGGAAACCGGTGAACGTTTCCTTCTAAATTTAGAAACGTGCAGCTTCGTCCTTCCTGGATCACACGCCGGCCGTGTTAAAATCATTACGCCGTGGATCCGTCGGCCGAGTTAAAAAGATTCTGCGGATAATTTATTTGTTGCTCCGTGTTTGGTGAGAAGCAGCCGCACTGTTTAGTGACATTAATGCGAGTCACACAGAGATGTTAAATTGACTGTTGCATGATTGATACAAACCTCACAAGAATGAAAAGGTCACATTAATAATCATCGTAATGATGGAACTGTCTGTTTGGCTGCCAGAGCGAGCAGAGTTTATCCAGAGCACAGGCTGGAGGCCACACGCATGTGGCAGCAAATGTAAAACATGCACTGTAAAAAAAATTAATAAATAAAATCTGTGTAAATATGTATTTTTTTAAAAATCTGAAAAAAAAAAAGGTGGAATACTCTAATGTTAAAATATTGTTTAAAAAATAGAAGCAAAAAACTATAAATGAAATATATTTTTATGTGATTTCAGTAAAACTGTCATTTTAAAGTCACGCATTGTAAAACAAATTACTATTTGTGTGAATACAGATTTTTCATGTGGACATTATTTACAGTTTTGGTCTTTTAAAACAAAGATTTATAAATTTTTTATTGTTTTTTCCCCCCACCTGGAATTCTACTGGGTATTATTTGTAATTAAATAAAATAGCTGTTAAAAAATTATTTACAATTTCTCAGTTCTTAACTTTGAAAATTATTCTTTTAAATCATGTTTCTGTGAAATA
>NW_007580259.1:0-9907 GCF_000690725.1 Stegastes partitus | reverse complement strand
AAAATACATTTAAAACTGTTTAAAAAACTATGAGATGAGATGGAGAGATATGCCATCCCCGAGCCGACACCACTAACCCGAGCACTCTGGCCATGTCCACATTTATATTCATAGATTTACACGCTTGAACCTTGTAAACTTCAGGGAACGTCCCGACTGACTCCAGTGTGAATCCACACCATGCAGCGCTGACGTGGCCGCCGGCTGCAGCTGCAGAGGGAGTCCAGGGTTCACGGCCCGCTGATGACGGCCGTGACCCGCTCACAGAGGGCAGCAGACGGACACTGAAGCTCCGGCGGCTCCTCGGGGGCCACGGTGTCGCTGCTGCTGCTCTCTGACCTCCATGTAAGCAAAAAATAATTCCTCTTTGGAGATCAGGGCAGAGCGATTTCTTATTTATTCACTGTGCATTAAGAGTCTCAGCGGCTTCCCTCCCCCGTGTTTACCAGCTCAGATTGAGTGTTCGTCATGTGCTGCAGCTTCAGCCACCGACAGCTCCGACCACAGCTGAGCAGATGACCGACCAGTGGTGCCGCCACGGGGATTAGATCCCTCACTGGCTTCCCATCACATAAACACAACCACTTATGCTCATTTAATCACATAAAATCAGCTGATTGCATGTTTACTGCCTGTTTCTACTCTGAAAACCTGGATTTACTTCTAAATCTAAACTTTTAGTAGCTAATAAACATTCTTTTATGTTTCCTAGAACAACCTGCTCGTCACTAAATGATGCTAGCTCTTCATACTGTTCAGCTGAAATGTGCAGAAAATGACCCGCTAACGTTTCCACAACCATAAAGAAAACGTTTTCGTCAACAGTTCAAAGAACAATTTTATGTCCAGCAACGTTCCTACAAAGTCAATATCATGTTTTGATGTCAACATTTAGAGGACGTTTTTCTAGACGTTATCGATAAAACGTTCCAGTAACGTGATAAATTAAAAAAGGTGGGACATTCTGCCTGCAATGTTCTGAGGATGTTTTAGGGACGTTCTTGAGGAAACACATTACAGAATGTTCTAGGATAAAACATTCTCACAATGTTCCACAATAACAAAGGAAGAAAACTTCTACACAGAACATTTTATATTGTTCCTGTAAGTTGAACTAATGAAGGTAGAACACTTTTGCCTTTTTGTTGAAGGAACATATGACAGAATATTTTATTCTTTAAGACGTTGCGCAATGAAAACAAACTATGTTCTCAGTGCAACATCCAAGAACTGTTTCTACGACGTTATCGAAGCCGAGGATGACGGATTATTTTTTTTATTTTTTATTTTTATTATAAGACGTTCTCGTGGTGAGATTTATTAGCGACGGTGGAACAGGATGTGTTGGGGACGTTGTCGAGGGAACACATTATAGATTCTATAAAATGTTCCCGTAATGTTCCACCATTATACATGATAGCAAAGGAAGAACGTTCTCAGTGCAACGTCCAACAGAGGTGTCACCAGACATTTTTAGAACGTCGTCACTTATCCTAAAGGAAAACTTTCCACTAAGAATATTAGTAGAACTTTGCAGAACTTTGCAGAACTTTCTCAGAACGTATTTGGAACAGTGCAGTCAATGCAGCGATGACTGGATTTCTGAGCTCCAAGTTTCCTTTTGTTCTGTTTTTACAGAAAATAAAGACGCGGATAAAGTGGAAGTGGAGGTCGTGTGTGATTCGAGCGGTCACTGATTAAACCATCAGAGGTCAGAACATGGAAACCATTGGGTTCTTCTGCCCACACCACAGATGTCTGTGCACATGAGAGTCCATTAAAGTCCACTTATCTGGTATTGACCACAGAACCCAGGACCCACAGACTCCCCGAGCGGTCTTTAGCTTTCATTAAAAATGTTTGATCTTTTGTGTCCGAGTGCAGATATTTACATTCTAGCTGGTGTGTGTTGTGCAGTTCTGTTGCTTAAAGTCATGAATACCTGGTTGTACACCTGCTTGGACCCAACAAGCAGAGACGCCTCAACTTCCTGGTTCAGGTCATGTGATACAGACTCACTTATTTTTGGCTAATATGACAGAATTCAGACGTCAGAAACGATGGCATCACTTCTATCCCGATAAAAACACAAAGACACTCGTGCAACATGTCAAACACAAAAACGACCGGAGCGAGCTGAAGACGAGGCGACGCCACGAGACCGGCGACATAAACTCGATTCTGATGCTGTGGATCCGTCGATGTGCAGCAGCAGCAGAAAGCTTCGGCGGGCTCTGCAGCTCCGGATCGACACCTTATCCTGAACAGATCCATGAGACGTCTGCAGGCTTCATGAAAACAGGTCATTCTAGTGAGAACCCCGGTTCCTTCTGCATCTCGGTGGTGATATTTGGTGTAAACTGCACGTAGGATCAATGCACATAAAATCTGAAACTAGAAATAAGTGCATTTATAAGTTTATCTGAAGCTTTTTTCTGGTTTTAGTGCAAATCTTAACATTAACCGTCATTGACAGCAGATGTTGTTGTTGCTACCAAACTGCTGCAGAAGCACGTCTGAAGTGTTCTTTGGCAAGAATTTGCCAACGATAGCGTGTATTGGAACGCTGAGCGGTGCTGCTTAACGTGTTCCCGTCCAGAAATAACGTGTTCAACTCACACTGCAAGAAACTGACTCCTTTTAATGATTTTCAGTAGTGACAGGTAACAGACTCCTACTGCTACCTGCTGCTGATGTTTGATTCTATTTTTAATACAAATGAACCCGTCGGGGTTTAAGACAGCAGGTTTAATGTCATTCTCTGGTACCGTCAGCTAATCAGCTAATCCTGGATGAGAAACATACCACAGAAAAGTGACAATACATCTAAATAAATGGAGATAAAAGCCCCTGTCCTGCTTTTCCGATCCTCCCGTTAAGCCGTCGTCCTGGGCTGTAGTCGGACCCGGTAGACGATGCTGGACGTTATCGACCTTTACAAAACCGATACGCGGGAGGTTTGCTGAAGCACCGAACGGATCTGATAATAGCTTCACCTGAACAGCAGCGCGTCTGCAGGTCGGAGCACCGAAGTACTGAAACGTCTCAGGTGATAAAACCAACAGCCTTCCAACAGATCCTCCCCTCTGGTTCCAAACAGTACAAAACACGCTTCATTGTTTATTCCTGCACAGAGCCGAACCGTCGCCGCCTCCTCTGGTGGAATATCGTCACGTCTGGACGCTAACGCGGCGCCCCGCTCGGTTAGCGGGTCCACGGCAACGATTCCGGTTCCTAAACTCCCGTCGAAGCCCAGCGTGAGGCCGGGAAACGGACACGTCGGCGGCGAGACACAAAACAGAGCGAGGCGTGTTTTGATTGGTTAGGCGGATATTTGAGCGGGGTTGCCATGGTTACTGTCTGTCGCCTCAGCATGGGCCGGGAGGCGCCTCGCTCGTCCACGGCGAGTTTCCTCGGTGTCTCGCCGCGCACTCGCTTTCACACGCCGCCGGGAGAGACGCATATAGAACATATGTGTTAGAGGGACGGAAATAAGTCGGTCGGCGTCACGGAGCGAAAGAAAAGACGAGAACGAACTCTGACTCAGTTACAGGTTTGTGGAGCAACAGTCGATGTTTTAATGCTGCTTCTGTTATTTTTCATTTTCTGTAACTTAACCAATATGATGTTAAAATCATTAATATGGACGATCTTTACTGTTAAATAATGATAAACATGTAAAATAACGATATTATAGGAAATTAAAATACAGTAAAACTGTCATTTTATATTACGTCGTTTATTTCCAAAAAATTAACTAATATTTGTTTGTTTTACTGTCAGTATGTAAATTATTACTTCAGTTTGTGATTTAATGTGATTTAATGTGATTTAACGCCAAATGTTTCTCTGATTTTACAAAAGTCTGTAAAATAACAGTTAATAATTATTGATATTTTTAAAATTCTTGCAATGCATAATTTTTTATTTGAATAACGGAAAAAAAAATCTGCTTAAAAAAAGTTCTGTCTTGCTGAATTTATACAGTAAAGATTGTTTAATTTTTTTTTTCTATCAAACTCAATGAGAAAAAAACAATATAAGGGTAAAATGAAATTTTAAAAAAAGAGAGAGAGAAAATAAAAGAATAGATAGATGATGGGCAAAATAGTAGTAAAAAATTCTTTTAAAAAAAATAAGAAAAGAAAATAATTAAAAATTAAAAATCCCCAATATTATGTTGGACTATACATCTGAGGAAACATAAAATAAAATATCTAGTATTAAAGACAAAACAAGTAAATTAATAAAATTAAATACATTTTTAAAATATACTCTTATATAAATTGGCAAAATACGAGTCAAAAAGCATAAAATATTAAAAATAAAATTTTCAAATCTATTTGTTATGAATAAAATCAAGTCTAAGAAGACTAATAGATGAACGACACCCATCACATCAAAGAAAAGCCTGACTATAAGAACAGAGCCCGACCAGAACCAGCCTCTCCTCTGAGCCTTGGATGCACATTTCCCCCGACGCTCCGGCCTTCCAGCTGCACACATCGCTGGAACACTTTCCAATCTGGGAGGCTTAAGATAAATCCTGAAGACAGCGCTGCACTAAACAAACCGAAGCTGAGCGTGTGTGTGAAGCTGCATCCCGCCATTAGCGGCTCACCAGCACGCCGCAGCCTTCACGCTCCTTCCTGCCTTTCATCCTCCTCCTCTCCTCTTTGAGTCGCCTCTCTGGTGGGAGCTGAAGAACAATGCATGATGAATGAGAGGAGCCGCGGAGGCTACGTGAATCAGACAGCGGGGTATTTATAGTGGCCGCCCACTCCCTCCATCACCAGGTGCTCCACGCCGGCCGCTGTGGCGAGCGGCGTTTAGCCGGAGCGCAGAGTCGATACGGCCGGTGTTAGAACCAGGAAGGCCTCACGGCAGCAGGAGACAAGATGGACGGCGTGGGCTCCTCCGACCGTGTGTGGCGTCTGAACGGGGTTCTGGAGAGCTTGTCAAAAAGCTGCATCCATGTGACACACAGGAGGAGGGTTTAACCAATCAGAGGAGACTTGGTTTATTTGAAGCCGGCATTTTTAAAATAATCTTTTTTAAGGTTCCTGTGTCTCTGAGGAGCGACTCTGACGTCAGTACGTCGTCTTTGATGCTTTAATTTTTGAATTCTAACTTTTAATCTTCAATCTTTACACTTTTATTTTTACTATTATTATTATTATTAGTAGTAGTAGTAGTAGTAGTAGTAGTAGTAGTAGTAGTAGTAGTAGTAGTATCATTATTGTTGTTGTTGTTATTGTTATTACATGCAGCAATTTAGTGTGTGCTTTTAAAATAATAAGAAAATACTGAGATGCAAAGTAACACTAATTTAACTCTTATTTTATTTTTATTGTCTCATGTTTCTTCGCTGTGGTTCTTGTTTTTTTTCCGGCTTAAGTTCTTGCGGTTCGTTGGACCCGGACGGCCCCGGCTTGGGTTTGGACGGCCTTAATTCTTAAAAAAAATTATTATAATATTATTTTTTTTTTCTTTTTTTACTTTACGAAAATTGAGTCGATGTGTTCCTTTTTTTTTTTTTTTTTTTGCCAACTTTCCACCAGTGCAGCCGATGTGGAGAAATCTGTTCCACAAGATATAAATATTTAGTTATTTGAAATTTTTATATCCTCAACAAACTCCAACTCCAGCAACATCCCACCATCCTGATTTCATTTTCTACTTTTTGTGATTTATTTCACACACGCACAAAAAAAAGATAGAACCTGGAATCGACATGAACAACATTTGTCCGACAACACACCGGAAAAAAGAGCGACTCCACTAGTTTATATTTACTGCTTATATTTTTTATTTATTCCCACACTCGTGCTGCTCTGTGAACACTTCCTGCAGTTCAACCAAAAATAAAAATCCTTGAATTTTAGTCACTGGACTTTTGGTTTCAGCTTCAGAGCTTCATGGCTGCTCTTGGAAGCACAGAACTTATTGATAGAATCTGTTTAATGCAAACTGCTTATTTTTAGATAATTTTTTCAATAAGACTTGTTGAATAAAGAGATTTTGATGAAATATTGAGATCTTTAGGTCAGATTTGGTTCTGTTTTCCTGCTGGACGGCACTTCACAGACGAGAATCATCACAAAACAGTAAATCCTGTTAGATTCTTTGTGTTTTTACAGTTTCTGGCTCAGATAAGCTCAGTAATATTGGTGATTTTTAGAAAAGGTAACTTGGTTTTCAGACCTGCCGGCTGGAATCTGTTGAGTGTGAACAGGACATTTTATAACCAGACATGTAGAATAAAACGATTTAGATGAAATGTGATGATTTCAAGCTCAGGTTTGATCCAGTGTTCTGATTGGATCACACGTCATAGATGAGGATCATCAGAAAGTTTGTGTTTTAAGATAATTGGTGTTAATTGAAGATTTTTTTTTAAAGATTATTCTGCTTTTCACACCTGCTGGCTGCTTTTTGTTAGATTTTATAATGACATAAGCATCCAAATCATCGTCATAAAATATCTCCTTTTACTCCTGACGCTGCTGTGCCCGAGTTTGGTTTGATTTAGAGCCAAAAATGACCTTTTTTTGGGACAGAATACCAGAATTTAGGCTAAAACAGCTGCTTGGTTCAGGTTTAAGAGCAATTACAGCTGGATGGATGCACTGATGGATGTGTGATGGACACACAGATGGAAAAAGGGAACCTCCAGGGAATCAATTTCCAGGCTCAGAGTGTGACTGAGTGTTAAAGGAGGCCCATTACAGGCGGACAGGACCACCGCTCCACCCGCCTGAGCCCGCAGCTCGCCGGTACTGAAGCACTTTCACGCCCGTCCTCGTCCTCGTCCAGGACCGGAGCCGAGTCGCCGGAGAAGGTGGCGACCGTGAAGCATGTGAAGGAAACTGTGGCGGCTTTACCATCAGAGGGCAAAAGTGACGTTTAAACTTTTACGCTTCGTTAATTAAAATTAGTTTGATCTCCGTTTCAGTCAACATTACGGTGCACATGAACGACCTAAACGTCGGCTCTCATCCTGAACCTGCTTCGTGTCCCGACTCGGCCTCGCTGTGATCCCGTCAAACACAACATCTGATCCTGGCAGCAGCGTCGTTGCATTAAATACGTACTGCGGTCCACATTATATAACGCTTGTGAAATTTGGGGGATGCAACAAAACAAACGGTTGGCGCCGGCACAGGGCGGAAACTGTCGCTAATCTCCTCTTTGTACAATAGCGTTTGCCAAAACAGCACCAGCGTAATCCTCTCAGAGCTGCATCTATTGATATTGTTTATATGTGCTGATCACTTCAGGTTCAAGCACACAGGACGGATTTCTGTTCAGAGAAGGAAAAACAGGACGCCGGCTTCAGCTTGTTTGCAGACTGTTGCTCTTATGTGGATGATCTCTGCGCGTTTATGCAAAATCCTTCAAATGTGGGAAGTCACTGTCTGGACTCTGCTGCTTTAATTAGCAGGAAATCTTTATATTAAACACTCTAAAAATAAAAAATAATAATAATAATAATAAGGTAAAAATGGTAGGAGCAATGTAACCTTCAAAAACTGTGTAAAATATGGACAATTATCTCTAAAATAATGATATTTTAGTGAATTTAAATTCAGTAAAACAGTGTTTTTATGGTCATACATAGAAAAACAACCTTTTTTTTCTTCGTTTACAGTCAACATGCAATTAGATTTATGCAAAATAAACTGAATTATAATTTATTTTGCATTTTTAATCCTAAATATTCACATTTTTTATGTCAAATAACATCAAATATCTGTTAAATAATGATATTTCATAGCACATTTAAATACGTTTACGGTTTAAACATTGTAAAGGAATAAATTATAACATGTCAGTATGTAAATAATATTATTTTTCTGGTGCTTTACTTGATATTATCTGTAATCTGTAGCTCTGGAACATAAATTTGTTTTTGGTGATTTTAATCAATATTATTTGCAATTTCACAAAAAACTAAAATAATAGTTAAAGAAATCGTTTTTTCAAGCCTTAATATGCAGAATTTTTGTTTCAAACAACAGCAGATATAAAATGTAAAATAATTAGATTTTTGCAGTAAAAATAGTTAAATTTTATGGTAGAACAGCATAAAAGAATAAATTAATTTAACGTGAACATTATTCACAGTGTTGGGCTGTTTTTTTATGGCTAGTGAGTAAATTAATTATTAATATTTTACTGCTACATGTGTGTAATCTGAATTCTGTCACATTTCTGTCATTTAAATCAGAATAAAGAAGCTGCAGCTCGTGTCCTTCACTCGTCCTCGTCTCTGAAGGTCGATGCAGGAACTTTGTCTCCAAAGACAAATTACAGCTTGAATAAGTCCAAATGCTCCGTCCTGCCGTTGCTCCACTTCCAGGACCGACGGCTCCGTGTCGGGTTCTTCTCTGGCCTCTTTCTGCCATGATTTGTGGGTTTCATTGCGGTCCTTCACCTCGGCGACACAATAGCCCCTCCGGCAGAAAAGGCTGTCAGTCTTACTTGACGACGTGCTCCACCTGAGTATTAAATCTTATTTTCCCGACGCCGCGGCTCGGCCTTCGCTCGCTCTTCCCCGAGCACATACATCGCACTTTAATGTTAACTCGAGCGCCGGTTTGTCTGCCGGAGATAACGGCCTCTTAAATGATCTAATTCCAGCGCCGACTTGGAAACCGCTCGAGTGTTGAAATCTTTTTAGAGCATAATAATGAAATACCTATGCACTTGTGTGGCGCGGAGGTTCTGCGCGGCGATTACGGCGGCACGCAGACAGAACTTCATTAAAAGTGCATTGTAGATTGGTGGCGTGGTGTTTTTCCAGTAATTCTCCGTCTGGTCTTCGATCCGTTCCTATAACCTGCCAGTTCTCCCGGAGGAGCTGCAGCCCTCTGAGACGCAGGCGGCACTCCAGAGACACAATCCATTTTTATCAGCCTGCCCAGACCCGGGGTTCATGAAAAAAAAGAATAAATAGGGCCGTTAAAACCTTATGGCTTTTCTCTTAAACTACAACAAATAGACAGAGCAATAAAAGCACAACCAGAGAGAAATTATGAAATCGCTTCGGAGGGCTTTCGCGGCCGCTTCTTCCTGCTGATTGATAAAAGCGCCGCCTTGTTTGCTGCTTGTCAAACTGCCGCTTCGCGTCGCTTACGAGCCTCCGTCCGCCTCTGGCCTCGTTTCCTCGCGTCAGGCCTCCTCGTCTCGTCTGCCTTCGGGTCGCGTGTTCGTCCGCCCGACAGCACGTGTGCGCTCCGGTGTTTGAGCTGCACACTCGAGTGTGTTGTGGACGGAGCGAGATCGATAACACGGTACTGCCGGCCGACCACCTCGCCGCCGCCGGCAGCTTCTTCCTCTTTGTCGCTGCTGCAGGACAGCAATCAGCAGAGCTTGTTAAAGGGTCGCCGAGGCCACGTGGCGGCGAATCACACAACAAGCATGTTCAGAGTGACCGAAAACCGCTTCACACGACTGCTGTGTGCCAAAGGCTGCAGCTAAATACCGTGTTTGTGAGAAACGATGCTCAAAAAAGGCTCGTAGCTCCATTTAAATCCCATCAGTGCTTTTCACATCCATGAAACAAACTGATTTCTCGTCGTCCAGCTCCTCTGTGGGTTTGTCCTCCATCGAATAGTTTCAGTTTGGTTGAAACACGTCTAAACATTACTTTGCATTAGAATATTGAGTGTTCACTTCTTTTATTTTGAAAATCCAGTGAGTGAAAGTGACTCTGGTGTTTTAGAAATCATCAAACTTTGAAGAATGGTTTTCAGTAATTTGATGTTTACTTAATTGGCGATTAGATTCATCTTAAAAAATATAACATGAATATTTTAATCTAGGTTTTGCTAAAATGATCAGGTATAAACTTTGAACTTCGTATCACTTATGAAAGCAAACCCAGCAGCTCAAAAACAAAAAA
>NW_007580258.1:44977-53706 GCF_000690725.1 Stegastes partitus | reverse complement strand
TTATTAAAGATAAAGGAAGGCCCATCATACGGTATAAGAATATTAGGGTTCATCCTTAGTTATCTTGCCAAACTAAAGTGTCAGACAACCAATTGCACCATTTTCTATTTCGGCTGGTGGGAGGGACCGCTGGGTTGCGAGCTTTGCTGTTATACCGTCATATAAGCTGCAGAGGAATGTGAGCATCCATGCTGAATGAATGCAATAATTACGGGGTTATTAGCAATAACTACAGACATACCAGAAGAGACGCAACCTTCACCAACAGTAAAGCATTACAGCGCCGGTTATATTAACTGACTGACACGTGATCTTTTGTCTTTTGCGAGACAGTAGGAGTCGGGAGTTGCGTTCCTCTCGAGGCACTTTAAGAATACAATCGCCAAACGGCTCTTTGTCGGGAGGCAGCTTCAGAGAGTTTGGCACTGGACGAAACTCCCGGTGTAACAGTCCCTGGGCACCCATTATGAGCTCTCATTTAGTTTCACTACACAATATGAGACTATCATAACCGGTTTAAGTCTAATGAGCTCGTTTCTTTGAAGTGATCAAATCTTTGAGGCCACACAACGGAGCAATTTGCCAACACTGTTCTTAGTGTTCCACGACTGTACGTGAGGTATTTTACCACCTGTCAGTCTCTACAGCTCCTTCACGCCTTATTGGCTTTTTGCTTTGCATGAAGTACAGTTCACTTTTCTTATAGGCACAGCATGGATAACACACTGGGCCTAATGGGTAAACCATCACTGCTTTCTGAGGACTTTGATAACACGAGGTGTCTACCAAAACATACTATTATAAGCAAACTGACCTCAGAGCTCCACATAGCTGAGAATGGAGTCTAAATTAAACAGGGTTCAGTTCACAGATAATCTCTTTAATTACTTCAGATCACTGGACATCCTCAGAACACATCTGAGAAAAGCAGCTGTCTAAAGCCAGCTTCCAGAGTGGAGTCACCATCTGATTGAGTCTCTAGAGGGGCATTGTCAGAGCGATGAGGATGATGATGATGATGATGATGGTGCACCTTTCATCCATCTATTACCCATTTTATCTTTTATTAGAGCCATGAGGGGTTGCCGCCTATTCCAACCAACAAAAATCTAATTTATTCCATTCAGAGCGCAGATGGATTTATTTCTGAAATGTAGTGGCACACATAAAATATGTCAAGCAATCTTTGTAAATAAAGCAAGTTTTATCACTCTCAAAAAAAAAATGTGTCCAAAAAAAAGAGAGAAAAGGTTCAGTTCAAGGATTATCCTTTTCAGGTGATATTTTTAGCAGTTGTCTTTGGTTACGGTGGTCTTTCATCTAACAAATGGCAGGAAAAAGAAAACAAAAATCAAGGCCTCCTGCTGGGCCCCAGTCTGTGTTCACATCCAGATCCATCACCACTAAACTAAGAGCCAAATGAATGTAATTTCCCCAGTTATTTCTTGAGTGTGTGTCAGGATAACAGTGGCTCCACTTTAGTTTGCTCACTCTCCCCTGCAGCAATCCTTCCTGCCCTTAAAAGCAGACCTCAGAGAGCCTCGAAGGGAAGTAAGGTACCAGAAGAGGAGAGGGGGGGGGTGAAATAAAAACTGCTGTAGCCTCTCTATCTATCAGAGCACCGTCATTTCTAACTTGTTTTTCCTCTCACTATATTGTTAATCACGCTGTTCTCGCCTGGTGTTGCCTCTGTTTATTTTTGTTCTCTAACCTGGATATGTCTATAGCTTAATGTCACAGAAGCGGGGCACTTGAGGCGTCCAAATGCCCCTCTGGTCGGGTCAAATGCCCCCCCTGCTTGACCTGTAGGAGGCCCACGTGGCTCTGTTGTCAGCCCAGCTCCACCCAAAACACCCCTCTGGTATGGATGAAGTACTACATTGTCGGGCCAAGTGTCCCCATTGGTTAGGTCAAACGCGGCTCTGATGTGGCCATGGGAACCCTGCATGTCATTTCCACCCTACAAGACATCCCACGCGCTGTCTTCCATTTCGCTCAATCTTCTTGCATTCTGCTCGTGGCCTTGTCATAGCCAGGCTTGTCTCGTGTCTCAATTTGTCAGCGTGTCCTCAAGTTACACCCAATTTAAGGTTAGACTTATCTGCTCATACCACCATGGAAACTTTTCTCCAGTGTTGGTTACGACGTGTTGCAAATGTTTTCGTGTAGATTGATTAGAAGCAAATTTAATTTACTGCGTATCTGTGTCTGTTCAAAGTTCCCTAAAGGATTCTGAACGCTTCAAAAGAACGAGTTTGTCTGAACATGTCTACAGGCCAAAGTATTGATACTTGGGCTGAATCGCAAGAAGCCTTGTATATATGTGATCAAGATGCAATGAATTGTCTCTCCCCGAGGGCACCGAGGGTGTTGCAATTGCTACACATGAAAAATAACAAAAGGAGATGTGGGTAGAATTTAAAAAACAGACAGCCTGAGAGAGGAGCTGCTTACTTTCCCTCTTCCAAACACCAAGCCAATCTCTATGTAAAGCAGGCCTGCTTGTCAGATTGTCAGTTTTGGAAAGTCGCAGAAGCAGTTGAATACTGTGTTCTGATTTCAACTTTGCAAGGATATGTGAACAACCTGCAAGGCGCTCGAATAGTGTCAGAGAGCCACAAAAATAGTTTTATATTGCGCTCGTTCAGGCTCATATATAAGCTGATGTGGGAATAATGTTTAGTGTTTGGAACCCCTACTAGACTCTGTGATCCTTTTCCATTCTGGCTGTAATGTCACAAAGCCAAACAACGCTGGAGTTTGTTTGTATTTCTTTAACCCAATCACAGTCATCTTGACCGATGTTAAGCCCAGGATGCAGCAACAGTGTCCCTGCAAAACAGTGGTGGAGGAAACTTGTCATAGTGGAACATTTGCGTGCACAGGGAGGCGGGCACTAAAGTCAGTACATTGGAGAATTCACCAAAAAAAGAACCAAGCAGGTCTACCGTATTACATGATCCAATGTTTTTTAGAAAAACCAAACATGTTTAGATTGTAGCTTGCAGCTCAGATTCTGATGTTGTTGTTTTATGTAGTAAAATTAACTTATGGAAGGTGGAGAAGAAACTTGTGGCTAAATTGGCGGGCTTACATATCCAGAGTCCAACATCCAGTAGATCCTGACCCATGTGACCTCGTCACTCTAGGGTTGACAGCAACGTTGTGTGCTGAGTCACATTGTGGCCAAGTAGAGTCTCTTAATTGGTAATTGGTAAATGGTCTGTACTTATATAGAGCTTTTATCCAAAGCACTTTGCAATGTGTTTGTCATTCACCCATTCACACACATTCATACACCAATGGTGACATGCAAGGTGCTGCCTGCCATTGGGAGCAACTTCGGGTTCAGTGTCTTCCCAAGGACACTTTGACTGTGGAGGGGCGGGGGATTGAACCACCAAGCTTGCGATTGGAGGAGAACCCGCTCTACCACCTGAGCTACCATGACTAGCTTTGTAGGATCTTGTTTCTGTCCGAGAAAGGTGCAGGCTGCCCATTCAGTATCTGCAGCAGTTTGTGTTGATGTTTTAGGACCATGTGCTATCCATCAGCTCTTGGAAGATGCATACTCTCCTTTTGAACTGCATTGAAAGCAGAGACAATACAACATTGTCTGAAATGCTTTCACTAGTCTTTATAGGTTATTTCTTGTTTTTTTTTTAAAGAATTTGCTTGAATACTACTTCTACTTTTTCCTATTTGATAAACTCTTCTCTCTGCCTTTGCTTTGTGTGTTAGACACATAAAAACAGAACATAGATAAAGTTATTATCATTTAAGTTAATAATTGAGAACAAGAATATAAGAATTAAGACAAGTGAAAGTATTTTATAGCACCGATTGCAGCTTTAGATTCTGTTTTGCCACTATCGTAAGTCATTTCATTTGATTTATTACTAAAGCACCGCTTCTGAAACAACCTCATGGAACTCATTTGTAGGTGCGTAGAGTTTCCTTTATTCCATCTACAAAACAGGCGCTGCACCTGTTTAGTAAACCTGTATCGACGCAGACTCGGTGGGCTTTCTAACACACTCCACTGGGTTTGAAATGGGACTTAATGTGGTGGAATCTCCAGGCAAATGAGTAAACGGAGTACGAGTGCGTAGGGGTGGAATCAGCGGCTGTTTCCATGATTCGCTCAAACCGCTGCGGTCGAAAGAAGTCAGGCATCAAAACCAAACATTAAAACTGTGATTACGCTGAAACGTGGTCATCCTCTGTATCACTACCTGTTTTCTACAATGGTTGGACGAAAAACGAGCCCGGTGGATCGCAGCTGGGAAAATATCATACTTGGCACTCAGCTTCCCAGCATGTTTCCATTCCCCGGGGCCGACTTTCAAACCAGTAGGAGCTGGCAGCTGACTCTCGGCTCCGTATATTCATATACTTCCAAGTTATCTGGCCAAATGCATCCAGTAAGCATTTGGCTTCGGATCAGCCAACATGTGTTTGTGACTCCAGGGCCGACTAGCAGACCTCATGTTGGAATCCTACAGCGTAAGCACGGGGATTGATTCCTTGGCAGAGGATGCATTTTATACAGCAAATTCCTCAGAGTCTGAAAAAGGATCTCTGCTCTCTCACTTGGATAATTAAATAAGACTGTCTGCTGTACAGTGATCCCTCAGTGTCTGTAAGCCTTTACGCTTACCTTACGCCTAATGAATGAATAAATCGGATTCCTTCGAGGACTAGATCCTTCTATGGTATCTGGTTCAATGAATTGTCCGCTTTTATTTTTTTTACGCCGACTCCGTTATTCCTGGAATGGAGATAAGGTGAAGGCATTACTGTAAAATGAACTCCCGTCATCACATGTGCAGGGATCTCTTGGTGTCTTTAAGCCTTCACGCTTATCTTACGCCTACTGCATGAATAAATCGGATTGCTCTGAGGACTGCAGCAGATCCTTCTATGGCATCTTGTTCTCTGTCTCAATCCATTGTTGTGACAGCGCAGTTAATCCCGGGATAGAGAAGAAGTTTGAGTTCATGATGTGGATTTTCTGACCAAATTGCGGCCACTGTGTCTCTGTATTGATATGAGTGATGCTATAAAAAATAGGGCGGCTGTGGCTCAGGTGGTAGAGCGGGTTGGCCTCCAATCGCAAGGTTGGTGGTTTGATCCCCGGCCCCTCCACAGTCGAAGTGAACTTGGGCAAGACACTGAACCTGAAGTTGCTCCCGATGGCACCTTGAATGGCAGCTCTGTTGTGAATGGGTGAATGAGAAACATAAGAGCAGACCATTTACCAAAGTACTCCACCAACAACCAGGTTCTAGTCACTTTTGTAATTCTGAAAGTCGAGCTGAAGTCTATCGTCATCTATAGATGAGCCACAAAAATCTGAGAGAATTCTTCTGCCAATGCGTTCTCAGGTGTTCTGTAATTTGCATCATTCCTACAGCATTTCTTCTAGTGTTCTACATATTTACAAGTAATCCAAATTTAAATCATTTGATGAATTGAATAAGTTGCAAAAGAAGTAGACGCTCTGTACTGCTGATGTGGTGGCTTACAAAGGCCAAACTATACATGCTGGTAGTTTGTTGTTGGTGTGAAAACATTTGTACATGTTGCCATCAGGCTTTTGTTTGTCAGCTATAACCGCCACATGGCGTCAATCGTCAAATTTAAAAAAAAATAATAGACCCCATAATTGATCTTGATGAATGACTGATACAAGCAGAAATAAGGCCTTCACATAACATTAAAGACATTTGATTGTATTATAACCATGTCAGCTGATAATTTGCTGCTTTTTTCATATTTACTACATAACATCGAGCCTAGAGAAAGAGAAAAAAAAAAGAAAAAATGTGATTAACTGTGCCGCTCAGAGACAGGAATGTTTTCCTGCTTATTGCTGGAGCTGTGAATCTGTCGGCACACCTTAATTGTCAATTGACAACCGACTGTTTTTGTTCACCGTTTTGCCTGACGTGCTTCAGTGATGATTGGATCTTCAAGCGTGTCAAAAATGAAGATGAATTCATTTCAGATTCAACAAAAAAGCAGATCTATTGTTGTACAAGCGACACGTTTCTGTTCAATCGAGCGGAACAACACCAATGCTCCCAGTGTCCTTCTTCCCCACAAATACCAGTTCCTGGATCCCTTTTCTCGACTCCTCTACTTCCTCCCACTCGAGATGTTAGCAGAGGACGTGAGGAGAGAGGGAGTCGAGGCATTTAACGAAATGAAGCATCCTCCCCTCCGAGCTGTTGTTTCAAAGCAACGACGGTTAAAGACGTGTGGTCCACCTGTCCGTTGTTTTATTACAGCCCGCCGCCATGTTTTATGATCTCTGTCAGATGAAACAGGCTTCACGGTAACGTACAGTAAAGATAAATCAATTTACAACGTGACAGAATGTGACGAGGACGTGCAGATGTCACGCTATATTTATTATTTTTTAAATTTAATACACAGTGAAGGATGAAAGAGTTGCGGTGACTGAATGAGTTCGATGAAAACACAGAGTGACACATATGATGATTGAGTGATAGAAGTGTATATATATATATTTATTATGCATACATTCGTCATTCCTGCTGCCGACATGGTTCGTGTGCTCCAGCTTTGATGTGCAGAGAAGACTTTATGGAGGACACATGGAGGTTACATCTGTGCGTCTTCGCTCATTAGCTCCTCCAGAAAACCTCCTCGATCTCCAGAGGCATGTCAGGATTTGAGACGTTTGTTGTGATGCTGCACCGAGGCTGATTTTTAGGTCACGGGCAGGTCGACGGAGGCTGAAATGAGATGACTTCATGTGTCTGGCTGTAAACTTTTTCATTTTAGCTTCTCTCTCTCTTGAATCTCCTCGAGGTTATCCACTCTCGCCATATTTCTCGAACACCTTCCTGTCTGCCAGCTAGCCTGCTCCGCTCGTCAGCCGACCAACCAGCTCGGCTCTCCACCGCGATTCTCCTCAACCTGCCTGTTGACTCCTCGCCGCCATCCTTCACTCCACCTGCTCCGTCTTTGGCCCCTTTCAAGCCTTTCAGATTCACTTTCTGCTCATCCTCCTCATCCAGAGACTCCAGACTTTGCATTGAAACATCTCCTCCTACTGTGGCAGTCAGTACAAACACATAACACACGTGTGCATCTGAATGATGACTTCTGTCCTGTTGCGTCTGTTGCGTGCAACACATCCTAGAAGAGTGTTTGCTCAAAACAAGAAATTTAACCTCTTCTTTTATGACAAGACTGTTTCTCCTCAGACAGGTCTCCTAGTTGCACAGGGTCTTTGCACGTTTTAATGCATCATTTTAAAACACATCAACCCAAAAAAGGCCTTCGTCTGTGCACCCAAACTATTATTAGACAAACAGAGAGAGAAAAAGTCTTCAGCAGAGTTGACACCTTGCAGAAACAGATGCAGGCGTAGACGTTGCGGCTGTGCGGCGCTTATTAACCCCATGCTGCTCGACAGGCCTGGGAGCTCCACCGCCGCCGCCGCCGCCGCTGCTGATGCAGCAGCCTTCAGTTGGCTCGGGGTCGGCCTTTACTACTGACGCTACAAATGCAAGCATGTGGTGAGCACCTGAGGCTCAGCTAAAGGAGCTGATGTATAATTAATCTATCATTTAAAATGCACTGCTCTCTGTGTGTGTGAGTGTGTGAGAGAGAATCGAGCATGTCGGCGCCAAAAGAGTCCAAAAGAAAAGAAAGTGAAGTGATATGAACGAGCGAAAATGGCAACAGATAAATAGATAGCTCAGGATAAACAGATGATTCATTAAAATCTGAGCAAATTAGGGTTCTGTTTAGGCATCTAACAGTTTGAGGCGAACGCTCGGCTTGCTCACACGTGCCAGAGTTTTAATAGCCACCAGCCTTTTCCAAATTCATCACAAACGAGCCTGTTCAGCAGCCTTATCTGACCGGCAGCAGCTCGCCGTGGCGCTCCGGGGCCTCGGCTCGCTCTCGTACGCATTCACAGAAGTGCTTGATGCACAGTTTGCTCTGTGAATATCCCATTTACCCTGATTCACAGGGACTGCCCTCCATATCAGACTGTCAATACGGCTGCTTTCACCGGAGAGGATTGAGCAGCCCGTGGACAAAGAAAGAAAAAAAAAGAGACAAAAACCTGAAAGCTGCATTGTTCCCAAGTGCTGCTGGAGTACAGAGCGCTGCTCGTCAGATCAAGTGTTTAATCGGAGCGCCGGGCGTGCGAGGTATACCATTTGAAGATTAAGCATTTGAACCGAGCTCTCATTGCGAATATTCAAAGAGTCCTCCAGGAGCCGTTTTCTCCTGATTATTAGTCTCAACAAGAAAAAGGCCAACGAGACATCTGACCCGCCCGGCGTCGAACCGCCCGCTCAGCACTTCTGAAACCAACGCTATCAGCAAACGCTCAGCTTACAGCATTATCGGCGGCGATGGGGCGGCCGGACAGCCGCGCATGGCTGCCTGCTTTTCATCCAGCATCACACACCTGCTGTCTTGGTCAATAGGTGGGCTCAGCTGCTGGCTCTTCTTCTCTGACACGATCACTCAAACAGTCCTCCAACTCACTGCTACAAAAAAAAAATATGAAAAGAAATGCTCACGCTGCGTACGAGTGACAGTTTCTATTGTGTGTCAGAGAAGAACAAGTCGCTGTCGGTGGGATTGGAACTGTGCGACCACCTGGGAGGTACAGCGCTCTGTCTGCGTGGGTGATAGCTCCTGTGGATTTACTGTCCAGGTGGGATTCAGCTCAG
>NW_007580258.1:32845-44298 GCF_000690725.1 Stegastes partitus | reverse complement strand
AACCCTTAGATGCACATGTGGGTCAAAACTGATCTGGTGGGGTTGTTTTCTTGCAATATCTTTGTTATCATTTCATGTTACAGTTATTCTTCAAAAAACATGTTTTTGATATCGTTCCATTTAAAGTTTTAAGTTGGTTTTTCTACAATTTAAAGAAGTTGTACTATTTGTATTGTTATAGCCCAAGCATAAAGTGAAAAATAAACATATTTCAAACATGAAATCCTTCTTGTGTAGAGCAAAATATAATACAAGCAACAATACAAATGATTGTTCTTCAACCAGAATGACCAAAAAAGTAAAAAATAAATGGCATAAAAACATTGATTCTTATGCGGATCATTTTTGATCCACTTATGGATGAGTGTAGGGTCCAATCACTTGTGTCTCCAAGGGGTTAAAGCAATCCCAGCTGTGCAATAATTATTAGAATTTATTTATTTTTTTGTATAGTCTTCATTTCTTGTAATGGCAAAACTTGTAATAATTGTTAAATTAATTTATAACTTCATTTATTCATTAACTTAACAATAAAAGATGAAAGTGCCCCATGAAAAATGATAAATATACATATAATTTATAAATAAAAAATCTAAATTCACACCAGGATATTACAGAATTGACACTTTTATTTGCAGATTACTAGAAAAAAAGCAAAAAAGCAAAACAAACCTAAACCTCCCCCTCAACAACTTAAACGTAGTACCAGAACATGAAGTAATTTCCTTCTATTATATTTAAATATATTTCTTTGCAGTAAATGCTGAAACGCTGATGTGGTAAAATCCTAAATTTTCCCCAAAACTCAGAGATCTCACATTAGACAGTGTCTCGCAGAAATTACTGAAAAAAAAGGAGGATTTTAATATATTTTGATGGAAAAAGAAACGCATCAGCAACTTCAGAGCAAAAGATGAGATAAATCAAACCAAATCACTCCTGCCTCCGTCTGATTCTCCTTCTGCGCCGCACAGCAGAAACACGTGCCGCCTCTCCTTGTCGCGCTCACGCTGCCGAGGAGCTATTAATTTTAATATGATTGGAAATTTCCCCCCCCCCACCTAAAAAACTCCAGGGACTCTCGCAGCAAAGACCGGGCGGCGAACAAGAGATGAAACTTCAACTAGTTTCAACACTCCAGGCGATCGAAGCATCAACGGCGCTGTCATCGCTCATAAGGCCCGATACGTCCGGCTCCGGTGCCATCCCATCTCTTTCCAAATCAGGATCAAAAGCAATCAAGTCGTCCTCCCTTTCCCCGACGCACACCAAAAAAACCCTCCCTTTTTTTTTTTTTTTTTTTAAATTGTATTTCAAGTGAGTTAAATTACTGTCAAAATAAGTGGGAAGCTCTGATGAAATGTTAGGTAAGACCTGGCAGGAAATGTAAGAGACGTGATTATTTTTCAACCTCGCCAGACACTTTGAAAGGCCTCCAAATGAGAAACATCACAGTGCTTTTCACTAATTTGAATGCAAAATAAGCCGAGCGCTGGATTGACGCCTAAATAAAGCGGAGAGCTGCTGACACTCGGAGACACAAACAGAAAGAAATATCCCGCATTCTGGAGCCTGACAGTCACTGACACAGGTATAAATATTCATCTGCTCGCTAACAAACGGCACAAAGTCGCACTCGGGCGAAGGGAACATCGGGAGAAGTCAGCGGTTTGGCCTCTTTTTTCTTTTTTTTTCCCCCCCCTTGCTTTCATTTTCTTTTGTGTGCTGAACCTTTACATGCTTCTCTTTGCGCTCAGTAAATTTTCATGACTCTTGAATGTGCAGCCGAGCTGGCAATTCAAGCTGTTATCGATTCAGAGTGATAAACCATCTCTCATAAAAGCAGATCCACGGTTATTTATGCCGCTGTGTTTCCTCAGCTGGATGCGATACAGGAGTATTTAGCTCTGCTGTCACGCTGGGATACCAGCCACTGTTAGATTCTGCACTCTGATTCAGCATTTTTTTTTTTTATTCCTGCACTGCAACTGTACTTTCTGTCACTCATGAATCTTTCAACAGCTTTTCCTAATAGAGGGGGTTTCACGCTACGAAAATGCTCATCCTGTCAGTAAGCTAGTTTGCTGACTCTCCTTAAAATACTACAAATACGCTCTTAAGAATCAAACCTACATTTAAAACAAGAGAGAGCAGATTTATTTTGCAGCTGGGATGAGCAGAGAATCGGCTCGTTGGACTTGGATGGACTGTGACAGCAGAGGACCGCCGTTTCTACTCCTGTCAGTCGAGTAGAGAAATCTGCGGCTGCAGTGGGCTCACCAGCACCGGACAGCTGAAGATGGAAAAATGTAGCCCGCTCTGATGAATCTACATTTCTGCTGAGGCAGCAGGTGGAAGGCTCGCAACAGCATGAATAAATGGAGCCAACCTGCCTTGTGTCAACAGTCCAGGCTGCTGGTGCTGGTGTGATGGTGTGAGGGAAGTTATTGACACGTTCTGGGACCTTAATACCAACCAATCATGGTTGGACTGCAGCAGCTCGTGGGATTGTTGTTGCTGACCACGTGCCTCCCTTTGTAGCCACAGTTTAGCATCTTCTAACGGCAGCTTCCAACAGAATAGTGAACCAGGTCGCAAAGCAAAAGTACTTAACTGGTTCCATGAACACGACAATGAACACCTTAGTGATGTGATGCAACAGGACATTTGTATGTCCATCCATCCATCCGTCCGTCCGTCCGTCCGTCCGTCCATCATCAGGTAACCAGTCTATCACAGGGCTACACTTAGAGACAAACAACCAAGCACACTCACATTCACACAATTTAAAATTATCAAGTAACCTCAACATGATTTTGGACTTTGTGGGAGGAAGCTGGAGAACCTGGAGAGAACTCCACGCAGAAAGATCCCGGGTGTCCTCACCAGGACGCAAACCGGCGATCTTCTTGCTGCGAGGCAACGATGCTAACCAGCGAGGCGCCTTGCAGTCCAGAATTGTACGTATGGCTGATGAGTCATGTCAACATGGAGCAGAATCACCAAGGAAGGTTTCCAACATCGTGTGGAATCCATGACACAAAGAACACACCAGGATTATGGGCTGTCCACCAAAGATTCTCTTCATAAGTCAACTTTAATCTCAGTCCCAGATGAAGGCACTATTTTACTGACTAACAGACCAGAGGGCAGAAACATGTGATCTTGTGTTTTGGCTTTTACACTCATGGAATGAAACACTATTACCAGTGTTTTAATTAGCAAAATGTCTGAATGTTATGTCAGTTTACTGATCTACAAGCTCTATTTTTTTTTTTTTTTTTTCTGTCTGAATGTTATGTCAGTTTACTGATCTACAAGCTCTATTTTTATTTAATCTATTAGTCTGCCGTTTTTCAATTGGAAAGTCTAGAGAGAGAGACGGGAAAGTGGGTAGAAGGACCTGCAGGAAAGGCCCATGAGCGGGACTCAAACCCATGACATCTGCGTCGGAGACTATAGCCCCGAAACCAGTTGAGCTATAGTGGCACCACACAAGCTCCATTTTCACATTTTGGGGACGGACTCCGGTGTGCTGGGCGGAACTTGTGTCAGCAGTAACCGTCATGAGTCACTAGCGACATGGCGCCACATGATCAACAGCCAGACTTTAGTTGGTTTTGTTAAAGTTTCAGCACAGTCCAGCATGAACCTTGAACTGAAGCACCAAACTGTATGTCCTTGTCCAACGTGTCTCATCACAGGTCAGGTCCATAAATATTTGGACATTGACCACCACAGTGGATTTGAAACGAAACAATCAAGGTGTGCTTTAAGTGCAGACTTTAATTTGAAGGTTCTTACATGTGAAACCAGGTGAACGGTGTAGGAAGCACAACACATTCTATAATAAATGTAATCGGACCGCTGGCTGCTCAGCTGTTCCATGGCCCGGTGTGTTTATTCCCTCGTTATTTCATTTACAAGCAGCAGATAAAAGGTCTAGAGTTCATCTCAAGTGCCTCGCTTGGAATCTGAAAATCGTGTCAACGTCTAAATATTTATGAACCTGACGATACATTAACCAGTCAGGCCGAGTCCGAACTTGGAGGTACTTGTGGGTGACGAGTAAACCGCACCAGAATTGCAAATGGTAATAATATATGTGTTTGGAGTATGGAGTGGGGAAATGAGATTCGGTCACATGTGGTCGGTCGTGACACTTGAGGAGAGGCGTTTGAATGCCCGGCGCATGGCAATGTCAGGTATGAAGGAGGCCTCGGTCCCTCGAGTGACTGTTGCTTAGCATTTTCATTAATTTTTCATCATCTGCACCACAGGAGAAGGTGCACCATGTGAGCTTTAGATTTTAGACGGCATTTGGTTCTTTTGCGCTTCACTTTGGCCACATGTTGAATGACACATGTTGCTGTTGTAATGTGGGATCTAACAGCAAATGAACACATAATAAACGCTCTATTTTCTGGTGCATCAGGTCTGCAGCACTGCAGAGAGGAGTTTCAGAAATCCACAGTGTGTTCTGTGTTCAGAGGCTCCGCTGAACTCTTGAGCATTCTGAAAGATGCTTTTTTTTCCCCCTCCCAGAAAATCCAATATTATTGTTGTAATAGACTGCATGCATGTTCACACCCGGGCGCCCCACGAGAGACAGTGGGAATACTTGAACAGAACCGAGGGAAAGGTACATGTCATGATTACAGAGTGTGCGACGGCAGACACGGATCAATTCTCAACGCTTGTATCCTCACATCCCTGGTGTCTACCCGCTCCTGCCAAAGTAAATTGATATCTTAGGAGCAGCAAACACTGTGGCAGAAACACGATTTGACAATCTAAACCAGACAACCCGAGGAACAGTTCTGCACGTTATTGGGGTGCTGAGGATTTGCAGAACAGCCCCAAACGACTTGTAGGCAGATGCGAAGCAAACTTGCTGAGTCGTACGTATGTTGTGCTGAGCGGTGTGGCAGGAACAGGAGGGTGTGGTGCAGTGGTTAAGATTCACACTGGATTGGAACTGAAGTGTCCTTCGTTTAATTCCAGATGGGGACCGTTACGCCTGAGGCTCATTGCATTCGTTATATTTCGTATTTTGTTATAGAAGCAATAAATTAGACTAATTCAAATCTGATGGTTGAACTAGAAGTTAGGGGATCATTGAAGTTAAGACGGACCATGGACATTTAGCTCAACAGCATGATGGTGGCACGACAGAACAAGTCAGGACATCTATACACTACACAGTCGTCCTCAAATGTATTCACATACTCCCATTAAAGAAGGAAAACTGAAATAAGTTAAATATGACAAAAGCAATAATAAATAAAAATTTAATGACAATCATGACGTTGATTTTAAATTGTGGTTCAAGAGAAATATTTTTTAAAAAACAACATCAACAAAAAAAAACACACAAGCAAACAAACATGATGGGACCCATAAACGAATATTTAGTTGAACAACCCTTTGAGCCAATCACTGTGTTTCCTGTAACTCTCAGTCAGACTTCTGCACCTGTTGACAGGTGTTCTGGACCACTGCTCTAATTTGTCCGGGTCAGTTTTTTTTTTTCTTTACTCTTTTTAACCAAAATTCAATATCAATGTCTTATTTCACTAAATTATAATTTAGCCAATTTTTATTTTTTACTACTTTTTTTCAGTTTCTAGTTATTTAAGTGACTGTTGTGAACTTTGTCTTTTCTTTAATGAAAGGGGATGAATACATTTTAGGACGATTGTACTCCCAAATATTACTAAAGTAATATAAATTATATTTTAAACTTTATGGAAACTGTCAACACATTTTAAAGGGCAATCATCACATACTGTAGATCACATATGTCAAACTCATGGCCCGCGGGCCAAATCTGGCCCGTCACGTCATTTTATGTGGCCCGTGAGAGATGATTGTTTCCTAATCTGATAAATAATTGGATTTTCCTGATATAATATAACGTAATATAATGTTATTTATGTTATAATAGCACAGCAATGTGCCCACACAGGGCTCCAGACTGAGACCAAAATGTTCTCATTTGTGACCATTTATGAGCGTGTGCCCGCTGAAGTTTCACGTGGTTCCTTCCATCAGCACAGGTAGCTGCTGCTCCAGGTGCTGTGGTTGGAAATAGTCATATTTCTTCCCCTTTGACTCAATCTCAGTTTCACTGTTACTGTGTTCCAATGACACTACAATCTACAGTGTAGATACTTCTTTTAATTCCTTTTTAAGCAGTGCCTGTTGCTGTCGCTTTAACTAATTAGAGTTCAGTAGATTGAGCTCACAGGTAAACATGAACTTGCAGTCAGACATAACAAACTGAATGATGGCTGAACTCCCTTTAGCTGCCTCACGTTCACGCTGGCTCACCGTCTTATTGGAACTTATTGTTCCTCGACTGCAGCAAAGCAAAAGATCTGCTGTGAATGAAAAAAAAGCAGCAACAGTGACAGAGATGGAACACGGCTCCTTCAGCGCTTGTTTTCTATATTAATTTGCAGCATATCAAAACACCACATCATACGTCTTTCCCATCAGCCGCCGCCTCGATGAGCTCAGAGCTTAAACTAATGTCGTTACTCGAAATGCACGGCGAATCAAATTGCCATTCGATCTGCGGCGTGTGTTTTATCGCCGCCGCCGCCGCAACATTTGAGGAAACTATGGGCTCTTAAGAGGAGATGATTTAATCGAGTATGCAAATGTATGCTTCTGTGCATGTTTCCCTCCTTACCGCTGAGGCAATACATTAAACTGACTACAGCAGCAAATGTAGTTACAGGTTTGTACACAGCATGAGTGACAACAGAGCTTTTATTGTGTTGATCAGCTGAAACGAACCTTGTTGTCTTGACAGAATCAAAAACGTTCATTCATATTTTCGGAAAGCAGATTACCAACCAGCTGATCTCATGTAAAGCCCTGGAAAGTGTTGGATTCTCTTTCAAAGAACCCAGCTAGAAAGAAAAAATCAGAATATTAGGACCAAAGCTTCACCCATTTAAACTGCAGTCAGGACTTTTTTCGTTGCACTTTTCTAACACATGCAGTATGTTCAGCATGTGGCGTGTTTCGAGGACACAGCAGGATTTTCACACATGTTAATTATTCACATCGTATGCATAATGTGGGGAGTTCTGCGCTCTTAATTTGTGCAGCTTTCAAACAGCATGAGCTCAAATATTTTAGATGTAAAAAACATATTCCTATCGCAGGTATTCACATCAGCTCAAGCTGCACATTAAAGCTTCTTAAATCTACTTGTACGCAGATTTTAGGACACCAAAGCGACAGCATGCTTTTATTTTGTAGTACTGCGTCGCCACCATGCAGTCATTTGTACGTTTTTGTAAACACTCAATGGTTTGACTTCATCAAAACAATGACGTATCACATGCAATTATGTAGTAAGGGGGGAAAAAATACTGTAAAGAAAGAAAAAAGGCACCAGAAGAAGCCACCACTGCAATTTCCTCTTTGCTAATGGCTAAAACAGGGAAGATGAGTTCATCTAAAGAGGGTGTAGATTTGCCAGAAACACCAACACCGGTCTCTAAACTCTGAACAGGTAGTTTTTGTTGGTTATTTTTTTGAGGCTCACGTGCACCAAAAATGCACCAGGATGAATAATGCATGGTGTTAAACTGATTTAATTTACTAAATGAATTAAAGAATAGTAAAAACGCCCATCATGAAGCGATGAAGACGCTTTCCCAGCATGCTCTCTGCCCCCTGCTGAACGCGCATCTTGCATTTTTATTTTGTAATTACGAAACCTGTAATCACGGAGGAGCTCCAGCACCTACGAAGCCTTCCCCTTATTAAGTCGTAGTTGTAGCGTCGCGGCCCACTTTCGCGGCCCGCCTTACATAACATAATTGCATCCTTAATTCCAAAAAGTCCGACTTCATACATTCGTATTTTACATCTTAATTCAAAGCAGGAAAACCGCACTGCAAGCTTTCTTCCTGTGACTTTTTTTTAATTTAAAACCAAAGCCCCCATCACCTCCCTGCAGTGGTTCTTATTATGTGAGCGCCGCCGCGGAATACATAAGCAGCACACGTTTTTATTTCACTCAGCGCCACCGCCGAGCGCCGGTTCGAGACCTTTTAATCTCGCAAACTCCGAGTGGAAACTTTGTTAAAATGGAGGCAAAAAACAACCAACAACTTTATCCTGCGTCATCATTTAGAAGGCGAGCGAGCGCCGGGCTGCTGACCCAAACAGCACCAAGCCTCCGACTGTTTAATTCACTATCAGGGTCCATTAAAAGCAATGAACTCAACACACACATCCTAATGCCTCTGTTTTCTCACTCATATTACCGTTCTCACGCACATTTCTTGTGTTTTCTCTTTTCGCACAAACACTCCCCTCCCCGTCTCTCAGCTCCCTGCAAGCGTGGCCGGGCCAGATAGGACTTAATTTGTCCTGCCTCTAGATGAAAACATATGCTACGCCTCCTCTTTGTAAACAGACTGGGCAACAGAGTAGAAAGAGGAACTTAAGCTTTCAGAGGGAGACAGACTACGGAGACGAGCGCCGAATACCGATTACCACCACCAGAGCCGCGATGCAAGAGCCGAATGTAGAAGGTTACTGTATACGGAATAGGAGAGGGTGTTTAGAGAGGGAGGAGGGCGGTACATCACCCAGACAGAGGGAATGAAGTTTCAAGTAGTGGGGGGGGGAAGAGATGGTAGGGATTACAGCATTTGCATTAAGTTATGCGTTTATTATTCCGGAGACGGAGAAGGTAGCGATCATTTGGATGAGGTTATGCTTTGTTTATCACAAGGTTTTGTCAAAGCAGACGCAGGAGTACGAAAAAAGGGGAGAAGAGAAACTATTAAAGTAAAGCATTCATTGGAAACTTAGAAAACAAGCTTTTACCACCTCGGAATATGAAAGTGGAGTCGGATAGGGTGAAAGTGCCGCTGTTTTGGAGAAACAAGTCCTTAGATGAAGTGAAAGCAGTCGATAGCACTGATACCAAAGTGAGAGCACGTATAAAAACAATAACCTGGTGCATAAAAACTATTACTGATATCATCTCGACAGCCACAGGGAGTTCTATTCGGTATATCACAGCGACATCACGAAGACCACGCTGACAATCTGTTGTTAAAAACTCAAGAGGGTTTCATCTACAGTGAAGAAGTGAAAGTATAGGTGGTGTCTTCGAGTCTGCATTAGTTCTTGGTCAGCCCTCACAGTTGACTCTCCTGGATTTCCTTGAACGACACTCAGCTGGTTTATTATCGACTCATCAGAGGCTCGTTCAGCTAAACTTACCTGCAGCCTTTTTTCACCTGTTCGAGCAGAACGTTTCCAAAAAGTAGTTTTGTGAAAGTTTAACTTAGTTCTGGCATCAGCAACGAGTCAAAGTGTTGGAATCCTTCATTCTTGGCTTCATATGAGGCTCAAAAAGTTCCTTTTTGCTCAGAATAACCAAGAACCAACCCATGGGGGTCCCAAGATAATTTCAGGGGGTCACCTGAGCACACTATCAGAAGGTCAAGCTCTGTTCATTAACAGATAGAAATGTACTAAACAAGGAAACTCCATTCAGCAAGACTCTTGTCTACTGGTGGGCTGAGCAGCATTTTACAGCATATGATGGAAAATAAAAGTTCTATTCACTCATGAATCGAAGTAACATAAGGGCACAGTCAGGCACTGTAGTGGGAATATTCATATTCATTCAGAGCTCCAGAGTTGGACTCCTGCACCAAACCGACTCCACCAAGTAGAAGCAAGATGTCATCAAACATGCTTCATCCTCTTTTTGGACTTTTGTGTGGAACGATTCATCCTGCAGCAGGATCATGAGCCCAAAAACACCTCAGAGCTTCAAGACCGAAGACGATCAAGGAGTGCAGACCTTCCTCCTCCACCGTTACCTGACCTCCACCCCTCTGAACATCTCTGGAGCTCTTGAAAACTGAAAAAGACAAACAATCCTGACTTGACGAGAAGCTCTTTGGAAAAATCTATGAAGACAGTTTTACTCACATGGAGCTGAAACTCGTCACTTTTCTCTCTTCTGTCTTACACATGAATGTGGACTAATTAATAGCCGGCGTTTGCAAAGACCGACACCACAACACGATGCGCCGTATCTATACTGCGTTTAAACTCATTAGCATTAGCACGGCGGACTCATTCGCTGCTCTCTTGTCAGTTTGTGTCAGCGCGGTTCTCTGATGTACTGACCTCAGACCAGCCTTCGCAGTCAGAGCCGGCTGCTCTGAGCTCTGTGGGCCTTTAATATTAGCTGCTGTCACAGTGTGAAGAAAACAGCGCAGCCGAGAAGCTCATCAGCTCCGAGCTTCAGCTGTTTTTCCACCACGGGCAGAGTCCCGACAGGACGGAGCACCGGCAGATCTGGGGTCAGCAAACTGGCCTTTTAATGGAATGTGTTTGGATGTATGAAATTAAAGCAGCACAGTGAATGCATCCAGATGGAACAGAGTACAGTTGTTATGCTCAAACGTAATAAAAACTAAACACACAGCCCAGGAAAGTATATTTTAGAATTACAGCGACTGCCTGCTCGAATCAACTCATATATAAAACATAGTTTGGTTTAAATCTATTTCAGTGTGCGACCACACGTAGAAGAAGATGTTTCTTTGTCGAATTATATTATTGTGGGTTTTTAAAATCTATGTATATATTGTGTTTTGTACTCATGGATGAAGTCTCTGCATTTATTTATCAGTTTGTGTCAACGACCTTCTGTTTGGGTCTTAAAGACGATTCATTCAAGAGGCTTCTTCAGTTCCTTCTGACTGACGGACCGACTCCCCATCAGTCAGTAGGAACCATTGGAGCTTTTGAGAGGGTTAGCGTGACCCACAAATAGAAATCCAGTTACCTTCCATTGAAGCTTTAGGATTCTTAATGGGTTTAAATCACATGTGGGTGAAGATGTAGAGCAAAGGATATTAACTCACCAGAGGATCCAACATGTCCAACAGCAACATCATCTCTCAGCTGCATTGACCTCAAGATATTCAAAGACAACTGGTATCAACAGGAGTCAATACTATTTTCAGTATTAATGGCTGTAAACGGGAAGTAAATGCAGCTCTGAATGCAAGCAGCACATTTGGAGGTGATCAGTCTCACATTGGGACAGTGTGACCACATTTGTAAGAAAAAACATTAAGCTAAAAGATGAAATACATCTGTTAACTCCAACAAGCCCAGAAAAAAGCAACTCTTCCCTCTCTAAGCCACTTAGAGGAATGTTAAAGCAGAATGATGTCCAGTCATGGCAGAGCTTCCACTGACTTGGGAAGAGGCAGGTTTGTTGGCCAGTCAGTCAGACTCTCTGAACCAGTTTACATATTGAGATTGGATTACAATGTGGGAACAAATGCAGAAACATTGGATTTCATTACCCACAGGAAGTATCCAGATAAAAAGTGGATGTTAATTGTGTAAATATTAAAACTCGACAGCTAAACAAGCAGCTCTGT
>NW_007580258.1:27682-32352 GCF_000690725.1 Stegastes partitus | reverse complement strand
TGGTACCACTGATCCTTTAGGGATCCAGATGTGTTGCGTCTCTTGCGTCACACAACTAAGCAAAGCAAAAAAAAACCCACACACTTTGCAAACTCGACACTAGATAACAGCCTAGGAGGCACAAATTTAGCAAAGGCAGCACTTTAACTTCAAGGAAAGCTGCAAGTCTTTAATGTTCCATTAATGAAACGCTTCTTTCTAGAACTGATAATCCAAAGGTGGACCTCAGGACGACTCATAGCTGTGACATTCAGGAATTATGGTCCTTTACTGTTTATTTTAAATACACCACGATTTACCAAAACTTATCAAAGTTCAGGCATATGTTGCAGTTTAACTATATCTGTGGAGGCTGCAGTAGTAGATGGTGTAGAGCCTTTGCTTTCCATATCATGATAGATCATGTTTTCTTTTGTATTTGGGTTAATTCATGGGTAAAGTCTATTATAGCTGCAGGGCTTGATGTTGATCTTAAAAACATTTACACATTGGTGTCAATTTTGCAGAAACATGCACACGCGAATGCAACCCAGATAACATGTTTCCCCTGAATGACAGTGATAAATAGCAGTACAGCTGCATGTACATATAGAAGACTTTCTGAGTAGCGCTGACCAGACTGTCTGGACACGCTCCACACAACGGTTCATGATGTTTGACTTTCCAGATAAGACGAGTGCAACAGAGCTGATATGGACTTCAAACAGGTAGGAAAAAAAATCTATATATGTATAAAATCGTCATCATCAAACAAGCTGCTGCTTCAGACGGACAGAATACAACTGAGTTATTGTATAAATTACATCTGCCGTTCTTGTTAACTGACTGCGTTAATTGATTCTGACTTTATTAAATGAGAGTCATGAAACAGACGTGTGGTCCGTGTGCAGATATTTGTGCTGAAAAACAAACACAATAAAAATAATCAGCGTCTACAATGTTGGAGAGCCTGATAATTGGAAGGAAAAAAAACGTCTGTCTATCTTACGATAACGCAGAACAACAACAGTGACGGTCGTTGGCATTCAGCAAACACCTTCATTTAAACACTAAATGTCTGTTGTTTTTTTCTTTGCTTCCACTGAGCCAAACTCTCAAGAGCTCTGAATTATAATGCAGCAAAAAAAAAATTTCCAAAGAAAAAACTGAGCAAAACTTTCTTTCTTGGCTTGTTTCATGTTCTGTTGTATCCACTGTGTTACACGTGTAATGTAATATAATATGAGTGTTATGCATAGCACTGGTCCATTCAATTCAAATAACTTTATTTATCCCCTAGGGACAATTCAAATCTATTGGTATTTTGGATTTATTTACAGTCGCAATCTTTTGTCTTTAACATAGAGATTCTAAATTTTGTGTGATTTAACATTTTCCATGTTTTTTTTTGTTTGTTTTTTTATCAGTACTGGTCATAAAATCAAATCTGTGCCAGTAAATGCATCATTCATTTAACAAATAAAAGAAAAACCTATGGATTAGCTTGTTAGTTGTTCGTGAAAGTCCAGAAAGAGGACGTCAACAACGACTATTTCTACATCTAAGTTAAAACACTTTGACCTCTAACATGGTGTATTTTGTGCTCTGTCATACGTTACACACTAAAGAGTCGGTTTTCACGGTCAACAAGTTGGAAATACTTGCAAAAACCTGAACCCGAGCTGCTCCCGGTCAGCGGCGGTGAGCTCCTTCCAGGGTTTTTTGGAGGATTTGCTGGAACAAATCCGACCTGCGGTGGTTTCAACGTGCAACTTACAGGATCTGCTGCTGCGAACGTCTCCGTGCCAGACACCGCAGGGCAGCTTCAGATTTATGGGGCCAAGACAGTGACTGTATAGTTTGGCATCCAAAATAATATTTGGCATTAAGGAACAAAATGTGAACTGAGAAAAGAAAACATTGGGATGGAAATGGTTTTATTGGAAAAGTCTTGTAAATAAAAATATCGAGTAATAAAAAACAGTTTAACTGAAAAACAAACCAAATGTTAGAAATTCCTAAATGTATATATTTATATTTTATACTTTTTGACTTTACTTTTTTTTTTGGTTTTGTTTTTGCCATTGTTTTTTTTTTTTTTTTCCAATGGGGGGAAAAGATGATTTATTTTTGGTATCATATCACTATTTCACAAACTACAGAGCTATGCAACACTTGTGGCCATCTGTCAGCAGTTCTTTTACTGTTTTTTAATTCAATTTTATATTTTTTTTATCATATATCTCAGCTTGTTAGCATCAGCCACACTGCAAATAAGGGTTAAGGGCCTTGCTTACTCCAGCTTAATGGTGCTTGAACCCCTAAACCTTCTGATCAGTGGCCAAGAGACTCAACCGCTGAGCCAGCGTTACCCCCATTATAGTCTCTAAGCCTTACAATCGTTGTATTTCATCAAAATAACTCCATTGGCTTTAGTGTACTTGAGTCTTAATGCTAAAAATGATGTTTAATTTGTGGTTACGACACCATCGCATGGCCCCGCTTGGCTCAGCTCCACCTCTGCAGCAGCAGAACGAGTGCTGCCCTCATTCACCAGTTTTATTTTTAATACCAGTACAACTACAGATATTTCAATACCAAAGTTTCCCTTTTTGCAGTTTCGATGCCAAACTATACTGTCGCTGTTCGTTCCGATCCCTTTAGAATCGACGTCTTGGCAGCTCGGAGCTATTTTAGGGGCACAAGAAGGCCAACAGTGTACCGTATGTACGAGTTTGGAAATGCATGTCGTAAAAAAAGCAGAAGTCTAGCAGGCTGAAGCTCTTCCAGATTGTGTTTGTGCAGTTAGAAAACAGAGGATACGACATCATGTGATCATACCACCTCCCTTTGGATTAGGTTTAACCATCAATGCCTGGAAGCTCCTTTACCATGAGGTTTAGTAATGAAGCATTTTAAGGTGTGTTTAGATGGGATGCAAAGCTACGTGTCACTGCGTTGTAGTTGCACGAATCTAAATACTGGAGTGGTTTAAACGTCTGTGTTTATGCACCCTGAGCAGCTTACCGTGAGCGTACAGACATTAGATATAGCTTCCTCGCTATGTGAACAAACACCATCTATGTGGGTCAGAGACAGAGACGGTCTTTGTGTTCGGCTGAGACTCTGATCTCAGAACGAATTAGAGCCATAAAGCCTCGGGATAAGCATAAAATGTTCTTTGCTCGAGCCAAAACTATTTCATCCTGCACCTGTTCACCTCAGCTCTGACCACTGAGTTTGATGTTGTGTCCATTTGCACCCACTTATCTGCTTATTTTCTAATCTTTGCATAATCTCCACTGGAAAACAAGACGTCCTCCCCACAGAGGCAACGCCGCAATGAATATCTCAACATTCAAACACTTTACCGATCATAAAGCTGGCGACTGTCTGAGCTGGGAGTGTGAAAACATTGTTACACCCACATCTGAAGGTCTCCGGGTCTGCGGTGCCGAGACAGACTTTGAGCTTTTGGCGACTGCCTCAGGGGTCCATCCCTAAAGCCTGCAGGGGGTGATTACAGAGGAAACACATCGGACCATATCAGAAAGAGCAACTCCTCCTGAAAGCAGCGGGAGAAGGAGGTGTAACAGCACTGATAACATAATGCAAGACAAAAACACTGCTTCTACTGCGGCGGAGTAAACATCCTTCTGCGTATGAACTTCTTTAGGTGTGAATGTTGAAAGTCAGGCAGCTGGATAAACAGTTCCTGTCTTTGAACTGTTGGAACATTTATGTAAAGGTGACTTTGAGGCTGATAAAGTTTGCATTGGGGGATCTCGTCTTAAATATTTCCTTTATTTGACTTTTGTTAGTGAGATTACTTCCTTCATGAACTCTCTGACCAAGCAGTGAAGAATTCTCAACCCTTTTTTTCCAGACAGAACACTTGACATTGGCAATAACAGAACAAAAAGTTTGAAATTTTTAGTGCAAAATAATTCCCCAAAGCACCGTCTTTTATCACTGCGACTTCCGTCTATTAGCCTCACAGCTTCAGCAGGTTACTGGAAGCTGGAGTCCGTCCCAGCAGACAATGGCTTAGAGCTAGGTTACACAATGTAAAGGTCACCAGTCCATCAACGGGCTAACACAAAGAGACAGACGACCATACATGCTCACACTCACAGCCGGATTAGAATCACCGATTAACCTCCCATACATGTCTTTGAACTGTGAGAGGAAGCCGGAGCGCCAGCAGAAGGCTTTGCATGTAGACAAAGGACCCAGCCATGCAGAAAGTTCAAACCCAGAACCTTCTTGCTGGGAGGCGACTGTGCTAACCGATCCTCATACACCCATACATGCTTCCTACAGCTCAAAGTTAGCATTGGGTGAAACTAATGCACTATAGGGCCGTCCATTGTTGATACAGCCGACAGCAAATTAAATGACAGCATCAGTTAGTGGTTTGCAGACAATTCGTGTTGATCACATTTAGATTTTTGCCTTTTTATACAATGTTAGCCTACATGATGTGGCTAGCATGACCAGTTCTTGTGTAGAGTGCCAACTAAGGCCGCATGCAGGACACCTCACAACATCCCAACAAAAAAGATCAACCTACCAGGTTTGTATAACTTCCTCCCAGGTCATGTGGCAACCTTCATAACTCTGTCATTGATCAATAGGAGTCTGAAGTGCTCTTTGATTCACAACAGAGTAAAATGAAAGACAAACTATAA
>NW_007580258.1:24764-27316 GCF_000690725.1 Stegastes partitus | reverse complement strand
GAGTCTGAAGTGCTCTTTGATTCACAACAGAGTAAAATGAAAGACAAACTATAAGACAGACGACCCATCCTGGAGGCATCCACCGTAGTTTTTTCCATCTTTTTTTGGCTCTTCTTTTCTTGACATCCTTGTGTCCGGTACTCTCAAGTTCTGTCAGTGACACCAAACACTGTGAAAGAGGGCAAGCTATGATTAGTTGGGGACCACCGAGCAGTCCGTCATGTGTCTGAACCAGATCAGAGCAAAAAATGATGTCTCTATGGTCACCTAGTCTAACAGAAGTCACCATCTTATCAGACAAAAGGGTTGTTTTGTCAGAATTTGGCTCAAGGACTAATTGGGAGTGATTTATTTTTTTCTAGCATCACAAGAAAACTGAAAGGATGCATCATTGATCAGAAAACCTGTCAACAGAACTTATTATTTTTTTGTTAAAGCAGTTTTCCTAACAAATCACCACAGGACACAATATAAAACCGGTTTATCTGCCTCAAGTGGTGCTTTCTGCTTACAGTAACAATACGGCTCTAATACTCCAATCAGTCACAACATGAAAACCACCTGTCTAATTGTTGTGTAGATCAGCTTCCTGCTGCCAAAACTGCCCCGAATCTCTGATGCATTTCCCAGCAGAGCACTGCATTGTAACGAGACGATCAGCGTTATCCACACGTCGGTGGTTTTAACGCCGTGGCTGGTTGGCGTAAGTACGCCAGAACCCTCGTATAGATTCTTAAAATGTTGCGTCTTTAGGATGTGCAGCGTGTCCTCAGCACCAAATGGCAGCGAAAGGCCTCCGTGGTTGTTGACAAATCTAAAGGAGGGAGGGGTTTTCGAGGAAGGCTCTTTCCTTGTAGCCTGTGATTGTGTTGGCTGCCGGCCATCCATACTGAGCATGAGTCATTGTTGGCAAACTGGCTCTTCACCCTGACAGCCTTGTTGAGCTGGCTTTTGACCAGGCAGTATTAATCTCTGTTTCCCTTTCCATGTGCCCGCAATCTTGGATTTCCACAGGGTCCTACCATCCCTGCTAAACCATTACTTAAACCTTGGCAGGGCAGGTACCGCAGAAAGAGAGGTTTCACACGTAGCGGTGCAGGAGAGGAGGTAGCATGTGGAGGTGTGAAAACGCTGTCATAACCACATATCTGTCTGGAGCACGGAGGCCGGCTTCCAGCCTCCGAAGCTGCCTCGGGGGGTTCGACTCCCGGCTGTGTGTAAGTTCAACCGGTACAGTTTAACTAAGATAATCAACAATTATAGGACACACAGTTTTCTGACACCAACAATACATATATTTCACTCCAGAAGGAATAAAAAATAGCAAAAACCGAATGCAAGATTTAAGCCAGAGCAAAGTATTGTAGTTGGGCACAGACAGGTTGTAGTGATGGGACATTTATGTTTTAAGGGGATCGTTGTCAAAGGCAGGATGGACGCCGTTAACAGGGTTTTTTAAAGATCGTATAAGCTGTATAAACATTGACATTGCAGCCAGATGGCATTGGGTTCTGCACTAGAATTAACAGTAATGGATAGCAAACAATAGCACGGGTCCCTCAGTAAACATGAAAGCACATTAGCCGACATTAGGCAGCATTTTAGCAGCTAAACTGGGACCGGTGCCATCGAAAGGATGACTGAAAACTTTAGCTTATCATTGTTCCCATTAGTTCAGAGCACAGTGTAGGTATGGAGTCCAACACACCGGAAACATATCTCTTTTGTGAGGGTTCAGTTTTACAGACGAACCCACACATAAACCAAACATCTGTACTGGAGCTGTTAGAAGGATTAGTCCTGCATCATTTAGGCAGGATTAGACCTGCATAGCCCCTTTTTTTGACTCAGATTTTCCCTCCCAGCCTAAGAAATTCAACCCAGAAGGACTCTCTTAATGATCCTGCTACTTCTATATCTGGTTTGTCCCAAGCTGTACTTAGGTGGGCCCAGCATTCTGGAAACTGCCTCACATCCTGATTAAAGACTTGGTCGGGCTTGAGGGGGAAACACGATGTAATCATCCCTTTTAATTTATGTATTGTTGTGCTGATGTGGCTCCTGCCAGCTGTGGCCCCCCGCTAACTTTAAATGATAATGATGTTTACAGCGACTATAAAAGGAACAGGACCTGAGCAACTTTTGATTATGATTCTTAGCTGCATATCTCCTCTGGGGGTTTTGTTGCGTGGTCTGCTTCACTCAGCAGTTATCTCAGCTTCACTTCATGATTTGTAAAAAAATAAATAAAAATAGTGGTCATAGGTTCTCTTAAGTTGGTTTCCTTGTGTTGTAGTTCTCAGGCCACTTTGCCTCCACAGTACCAAGACATGAATGGTGGACGTGTTGAAGCTCTCAAGGGCGTAGTTTGTTCCAAAGAGAGTTGTTCTTGGCTCCTCAAACAGTGTCCTTAACATTGTTAGAGAGGTTTAATTAGGAAAGCCTCATCTAAAGGTTTTTGTTCCTTCCGAACCTGCACTTAACGCGCTAATTGGTAAGATGTGCTTCGGTTGCAAAGTAAGGAAGGGTTTCACTTTTTGTGTGTGCAACAG
>NW_007580258.1:21904-24526 GCF_000690725.1 Stegastes partitus | reverse complement strand
GCAACACTATCTGGCAAAAAAATTAAAGCAGTTAAATACTAGCTTATGCTACTACTAATATTTAGTAGCATGAACACTTTGCAGCCCATAAATGCAGGATATGCTTCCCAAAAAGTTCAGATCAATGTCACCCCAGTATGGGATGTATTCTGTCTGAACACCTGCTCATGGTTGTGCAAAGATACGCCACCGATGCACAAAAGGGTGTTACAGGAGAGTTCAGATCAGTGGATCCAAGAGAATGACACAAAGGCAGGCTGTGAAGATCAAAACGTAGAAAAGCTAGGTTCACCATTACAAAAACCAGGCAGGCAACCAAGAACGATGCAAGAGATCACTGGAAAGCTACGGCACAAAGACAAACTGGTGAATGAGTAGTGGAAAGCTGGGAGTACATACAGCACAATGAAGTGGCAAGAGAGTGGACCAGCACCGGTACTAGAGGAACAACTGAATCAGTCAATGACAAAAACCCCTAATCATGACATATCGGTAAGTCAGAGACGCACACAAAGGGGTAGACAAGCTCCAGGTATCGACAAGTTGTTGTTGTGTGGACCTGCAGCTCACTTTTCATCCAGTTTGTATGACTAGACAGGTTAAATCAAAATACACGGCGTAGAGAAGCAACCATATGAATGTTTCCTAATAACTGTCGAGCACGTTCGCCTACTCGCATCCCCAGAAAATCATATTTCAGCCTTAAGCCTCGTGATTGACTGGCGAGCTGCTCGAGGCGTACCGGTCCGTCCTGATGTATTAACTTGAACCCCGTGCAACCCTCACCAGGACACGTAAGGGTAGAAAATGAATGGATGGACCACATTTCCCATAAAGCCCATTGCAACCGATTACAAAGAAGATCCTTCTTGATGCGCCCTCGCTCTCCTTTTCCTTGGCGTCGCCCCAGCAGCTAATAAGTGCCCTTGAAAGCAGCCAACGCGCATTCAAATCAGTCAGCCTGAAACGCTGCAGTGGGATAAAGGTATGTGTAAAGAAGGAACTGTTCTGATTCGTGCCGTGAAGCAGTTTGTTTTCGTGTCATAAATTAAAGCCGACTTTCTGCCAGATCCAGCTTTATGGGTGGCATCACTTCTGAGTGAATACGTCTCGGTGCTAATGAGAACGCTGATTGAATGATTTTCTAGGAACTATTAGTCTGCATGTAAACTCTTTTCTGTCTCATATCGTCTGGACTCTTTCCATTTTTTTCCCTTTCTTTGCTCTAACAGTACAAATAAGATGTCTCTCTTCACCTTATTTTTTTTTAACTTTCACTTTTCTTTCTGTCCATCATGCTTTATTATTATTTTTAGTGTTAATATACAGTATTTTCTGCTCCCCTCTCTTTCTTTCTTTCTCTCTTATCCACTTCTCTCTGCAATATGGAGTTATTTCGGTGCCAGTCATCCAGTCTGAGGGGCAACAAAAGAGCCTGGGAGCCTGAAATCGATTACTCTCTCAGGCGGAGAGTACAGACACCTTCTCTGCTGGTATCACTCTCTTCCATTACTGACAATCCTCTGTCTCTCTTTTTCTGTCTCTAAACCTGTTAATCTATCCACCTCACTGTCTGTATTTTTTCTTCTTTTTCTACCGCTGCCCACAACGCTCTCTCACCTCTTCTCCACCTTCTTTGACGCTCGATCCGAAGGAATACGTCAACATTTTGGAAAATGTGGTCATTTCATGGCCTAGCAGGAGTTGGAGAGGATCAATATTAAATTTATGTCTGCATCTCTGTCCAGTCCAGCAGCACCTTCGTGACGTCTTTAGCTCAGCACAAACTCTAATAGAGAAGGGGAACTGCTCGCTGCTGGAAAAAAATGAAATAAAATAGATTCCTAAACATGGTTAGCTAAACTATACCAAAACTATAAACCAAAAAAGCAACTTTTTTCTGAAGAGAGAACACAAATGAATGAAAGAAGATATAGATGCATAAGGATTAGAATATCTTATCATATAGCAGTAGTTTTTGGTGGGTTGGTAAACAACACTTTGCAACGCTAGCATGTCACAAACATTTCAGAGGCTGCAACACAAACGTAAATAGGAAGCAAACCTCACCCAGGACATGAGGTTTCTTAAAACTGGATTAGTTTTGGTTAGTAGTGTCAACACAAGTAGCAGCATTACTCATTTAGCTTCATTCCTCAGCAGCCTGGTGGTGGTGGCACTGGTTTCTGAATCAAGTAGCTTCTCAGGAGCAAAGATATTTTAATAATCAAGTAGTGCATCCACGAGTTACGTTTACCGGCGCAAAACAGAGTTCTGAAGGTAGCCTGTATTGAGAACATGGATCAGTGCATGATGCCACCTCCATGTCCAGACGTAAAGACGCACAAAAGCACTCACATATGACTGTGATATTGCGAAACAAGCTTTAGTGCTGTGCGAACACCAGCAGGCTGGCTTTCTACCATCTATAAATAGACAATGGTTAGACTGACTTAATCATTTGCTTTCGCTTGTCCAGAGTCGGGTCCTGGTGGCAGAAGGGTAACAAGGATACTCCAAACATTCCTCTCACCACCAACAGTTTCCAGTTCCTCCTTTGGGGTCTATTGAGAATTACTGTCTTCTCTGCGTGTTCGTTTCTAAAGATGAGATCGGATTCAA
>NW_007580258.1:15743-21886 GCF_000690725.1 Stegastes partitus | reverse complement strand
TCTAACCCACTGTCTGCCCCCAGTTGGACATGACCTGAAAGGACACTGAACCACCTCAGCTGGCACTTTTTGACAACAAGGTGCAGCAACTCTACTTTGAGCTTCGTCCTTTTTTTTTTATCTTTTATTATTTTCATAGAAATGTAACCTAAAAAGTAGCTTGTAATGTCCTAAACTACTTTTTGCATTTCTTTGGGGTCAGCTTCAGAGTCGTGTAGCTCTATTTAATCTAGATTAGCTGCTAACGTAGCTCACTACACTTTCCACGATGGTTGCCCAACACTGCATACAGGTGTCCAATATGATGCCTGTTGAGTTAATTGGCTCACTAAAGCACGCATGCTGGATTTGAAACAACACTGATTGAAACAATTAACACATTATGCAAATAAGTGCACAGAGTACACGGAGTACCATATGATGGAAGATTGATGGTACACTGGTGTTAACTTTTTCTACAATGGTCGGCTGCTCTGCTGCTATGGAAAAAATAAAAATCCACCTTCGACTACTGTTGTAGGTGTAAAACTATTGCTTGGACACCTCCAGCACACTGGGTCGGTTTTCACTCTGTGTTTTTTATCCATCAGAGTTTCATATTATAAGCTTTATTTTTTCTTGCCGTCATCACATTGAGAGACTTGCGGGCCAAACAGGAACCTATACGCAGAGCCAGCTAATGCAAATGTGCAATGAGCTGTAGGATGTAGGAGCAAACCACCCAAGTTAAAGCCATTTTTTGGCTCATGTGCCTGATGAGCAATTTCCATTGAAGTGAGTGGGTGCAGTCGTCGAGTCTGACTTCGTGTTGGCTCATCAGACGCATGACGAGCATAAAATAATCAAACAAGCTCCTCTAGATTCCTAAATGTTATTAGACTTTTGCTGATGTCGAGTCTTGTTTGGCCTTTATCAGAGAGTTAAAGAGACAAATTTGGGAGGAAATAACATTAAATAGCATCCACTTCAGATGCATTTGCCAAAACCACCCAGCAGTTTGTTCTTTTTATTGTTCACAAAAGCTTTACTCAGCTTGTAGGTGGTTATATTTCCAATTATCGTACACGCTGAAGTGCTTTTGGATGCTTTCTTCTGGAGATACACGTATAGACACACCGAGGTAAAAGCTCCGGGATTCTAAAAGTCTGAATTTCAAATTCAAAAGCCAACAATGGGGAGCGAAGCACAATGCCGCGTCTGAAACGGCAAAGTCAGACTAAAAGACCATCGTGTCTGTCAGGCATATATGCACGCTTTGCAAATGCACAGCCACAGAAATAGCCACATTACACGCCACGTTCCCATCAGCCGCCGGCGGCTCCGGCTTGTGTTGGGCTGTCAGGTCCTATTCGTCAGCCTGCCACCTGTCTGTTGGTCCACAGGTGTGAAATTACAGCCCGACACCTCCCTTTGTCACGTCGCTGACACGCCGTGCACTCCGGCACAATGGCCTCACCTTTATACACGGGATTGCTTGTATGTTTTTCTTCCCGACCACACGACCAGACATGTACGCTGAACTGTTGGAACGCTCTCGGTCCGCCGCTCATGCGACAAACGGCGCGCTGCTTCTCCTCCATACAACTGGATACATACAACAGACATGTCAGCGCTCTCGTGGAAAGACAAAAGGAAACAGAAATCCCAGAGTAGTAACAACCAGCCCGTATAATTCACGTCTTCCACCCGCCAGACAGCACGTCTTTTTGTTCTCTCTCATTTCATTTCCAGGTTTTCTTCAGAGGTGCAGCTTCGTTTTTTTCTGCCGTCACTCATTAGAAAGGCCGAGCAGAACTCTCTGTTTGATGTTTGCTCCTGAAATACAACACTTCTCAAAATGTTCTCTCTGACTGTTTTTACACCTGTTCAAGTAGACTTTTTTATGAAACAAGAATTCTTAAAGTGATGCCTTCTCTCATCTCCTGGCAACATAACGAACCCTTTAACGTTGGATAGAGCTTTAGCACGGTGGCCAGAGCTTCAATTTAAGGATTACACTGCGGTGTTTAATTATGGAGGTATTGTGTTATTAATGGATTTCAAAAGGGCAAAAAAAAATTAAACTCCCCAAAAATGCCTTAACTTGAAAAATTCTCTTAATTATCAGAGTTGGTTGATTTTAGAAGGTGTGTGACCTTCTGCTTTACTCTCGTTAAGGCTAATTGCTGCAACATTGGACCATCTTCACTGATCACCTGCAGTATTTCTGTTTTATCTGCTTGGTCATTTAGCTTCTGATTATTGTTTTAGGTATTTAGTGAATTCAAGTTAGAAGTTGGTTGCAGGTCATAAAGCTGGCTTATTAAAAAAATTATATATATATATTTTTTTGGCACACAGGTGGTAGAGCGGGTTGTCCTCCAATCGCAAGGTTGATGGTTAGCCCCTCCACAGTCAAAGTGTCCTTGGACAAGACACTGAACCCAAAGTTGCTCCCAATGGCAGGCAGCACCTTGCATGTCACCATTGGTGTATGAATGGATGAATGAGAAAAGATTGTAAACTACTTTAAGTACCACCAAGGTAGAAAAGCGCTGTATAAGTACAGACCATTTGCACAGCGATGAACAGAGTTAACGAGCTTAACGAGCTCAACTAGCACACAGCCAGCAATACATGAACTATTAAACTGTATGTGAGTTAATGAATGAGCAGAACTAGCATACTTTTAGTTCACCTCGCTGTCTGTATTGGAATAATTACCTTCTTACCAGATGAAAAGAGAATTTTGGATGACGAGGTGGCTTTCAAGGAATTGTGGAATAAACCAGTAAAGCCTCCATTCCAGTGTCCATAAACGTATTACTATATGTGTGATATCCACCCTTCCCAGCTGCACTGCAATTATACTCACTCAGAAATATTTAGCATGATGTGTAAACATAGAAACAAAAGAAGCTATGATTCTTTAACTACTATTTTCAGATCAGCGTTGAAAACAGATGTAAACCGGTGAGGAAACTGAGGTTGAATCCAACATTGTAAGGACTGAGATCCTTGTTTCTGTCCTCACACAAAAAATAGAAAATTTAAAATTCACAATTGCGACTAAACTCACTTGGGGCTGCAGGTGGATCGGTGGTCAGCACCATTGCCTCACAGCTTGAAGGTCGCCGGTTCGCGTCCCAGTGAGGACACCCAGGATCTTTCTGCGTGGAGTCTCCATGTTCTCCCCGTGCAGCGTGGGTTCTCTCTGGGTTCTCCGGCTTCCTCCCACAGTCCAGAAACATGTTGAGGTTAATTGGTGATTCTAAATTGTCCGTAGGTGTGAATGTGAGTGTGCTTGGTTGTCTGTCTCTAAGTGTAGCCCTGTGATAGACTGGTTACCTGTCCAGGTGAACCTGCCTTCACCCTGAGTCAGCTGGGATAGACTCCAGCCCCCCATGACCCTGGTGAGGATTAAGGTGTAGAGATGATGGATATATCTTCAGATCAGCGTTGAAAACAGCTGGAAACTGGTTCAGAAGTTGAGGTTGAATCCAACAATGTCAGGACTGAGATCCTTCTTTCACAAAAAATGTAATATTGAGGAAAAATTTAAATCCACTATTGCGACTAAACTCATTTATCAGAACACACTTTGGATCAGTCCAAGACAGCTGATCTGATCCGTGGATTTTTTCCAGATTCCTGTAGAACAAAGTCTCTCTTTGTCATAAAGATGTAAATACCTGTCATCGTAAACACCTGTGTTTGATTCCTCTCGTTCAGTTTGAATTAAATTCTAGAGATTAGATGTCAGTAGCTTGTTTTCTGGTTTCCACATTCAGCTGTCACAGCCTTGTTTAAAGTGCAACCAGAGAACCACGGAAAGTTTGTCTTTGATAAGTTCTGTTGTCTCGACAAGCCTCCAGGGATCCAGTTATTGCAGCAAGAAACAGCATTTTTATTGAGTCAAAATGAATTCCTAGAAATCCTGCGCGGAAGATATTTTGCATAACTTCACGATTTAAAGCATGTTGTCAAACAATAAAGGCGACAGTTGACAGCTGACGTGCAAACAGACGAATAAAAGGGATGTCAGTCGTCGTTTTATCGACAGACCTGACAGCAACGTCAACATTTGTCTTGTGTGCCAAATTCTAGCTGCAATTTTGGTGGATTCTTTATGCCACCACTTCGCTTCAGACTGAAATAACTCAACAATTATTTAATGGTTTGCTGTGAAACGCTAATCTGTCTCAGGACGATTGTTCCTCTGTGACGTTTTCTACTGCGGGGCTGCAACCAGCTGTTATTGTCATTATTGATCAATTCTCAGTTTAAAAAAAAGAAAAGAGAACAATTCTTTGTTTGCTAAATACCGGCGAGAAGCGAAACAGAAAATAATCATTTCCAGCAGCTCGAGAAGCGTCCTCAGGTGTGTTGTTGCGTCTGAAAAGAAAAAGGAAAACAACAAATCCTTACGTTTGAGAAGCTCAAGGCGGCAAATGTTTGTTTAAAACTGACAAAAAAAAAAAGTTTGATTTGCTGATTAACTTTTACTTGGATTGGCCTGAAGTCAGCGTCTCGTGGCTCTGAGACAAAGTCAGCTTCCGCCAGCGACTTCTCATTTTGTGCCACCGCGAGTTTGAAATAATTAGATTTATACTGAAACTCTTAAATCCTCCTTAAACCCTTTTAAATCTCTACGAGAACTGGATGAAAGGTTCTGAAATTTGACAGACATTCATACTCCCTGCAGCTCAATTTCAAACTTTCCTGATCGCCATTTTTAACGGGTCCAAATTTCCACTTGTCCAATACTTTGGTTTAATTAATTGTTGTTATTTTTTGGTGCTACGAAGCAGAAGTGATGAAAACCTGTTAATACTAAACATCAGCCGTATCTTGGAATAGGCACTGACTGAACATCCGATTAACGGGAGAAGAAAAAAACTCGTGAGTCTTTACATTCAGCTGCAGGTATTTCAGATAAAAACAACACGTATAATTCAGCTCTACATCCCACTAAGACACACACCAGACGTCCTGATTTGACGTTTTCGTCGGTAAACTCACGCCGATCGATTCTTTTCCAAGAAAAGGTGGAAGAGAAAAGATTGACTGAACTAAGAGTCGTTGCCCACCGGCCATCTCCTCTTTTCCTTCCTTGATGTTTTTATTAGATTTAGTCAAGTGGGGGGACTTTGGGTGAAGGGAGATGGGAAGGATTAATAAAAACGAGCGGAGGAGAAATCACACAACCCGACGGAAAAAGAACACCGACAGCAGAGATCGTCGGTTATTCAGTATCCAAAATAAATTGAAAAGGACATTATTGGGTGCTAACAATCTTCCGAGGAACCCGGCTGTCTAATCTGTCCGAACCACTTTCCGCCGCTGAGTTAATTTACTGTAATGATTTCCCACAGCTAGCCGAGGGCCTGCAGCCGAGAATGAAGTGGGAATCTAATCTGCTTCTAGTCGCCGTTGTGCTGCTCAAAGACCCGTGATTCTATCAAATCACTGCGGTCACGAGCGGCGCTGAAGGGTCCGTCTGAGGTGAGCTCGGCTTTAGGGAACATGACGGCTTTCGCTCAAGGGCACGAAGCGGAAAGGGAAGTTGCACGATAAGAAAACAAAACATGCGATATATATGTTTCTATGCATGTGTAAACAGCGTTAACAAGTCCCTCGTGTTGTTTGAGTCGCTGCAGGATGTTAAAGAAGCCCAGAGCTTTTCAGGAAACAACAGTCTTCCTCTTCTGAAGCTGACGATCAGACCGATTTGTGTTCCTGCTAACGAGGTGAAGCGAGGTCTGGTTTTACTGCTGCAGGGTTTGGGTCGGTCTGCCTGATTGGATATGAATGAACCTGAGTGCCGTCATTTCTGATCACGTGATACGAGAGACGTGAACCGAAACTTTTCCATCCCAAACGTCAGCTACGTGGTTTATACGGTAGTTTGTTGATACAGAGGTGTAATAAACTTCTATTTATAGGCTGCTCCTGGTCTGAATGGGCTTTTTTTAAACAAATTTATTAGATTTGTTTTATTCACTTTTAATTATGTATTCAGTTTGCCTGCTTGTCTATTTTTATGGTGTATTTTTATATGGGTTTTATATATTTTAATTGTACATTTCAAGTAAACTAAAGAGACAACAAAAGAAAGTTTTCCAAGCAGAACAAAAATGAAAACCTCAGATTGCTTCTCTTTA
>NW_007580258.1:7310-15443 GCF_000690725.1 Stegastes partitus | reverse complement strand
CACTAGCTTACACTCGCTAACGTTAGCTAACCTAAGCTTTGCTTTTCTATGTAAGCGGGACGTCTGTGATCATGAGTTGGTCCATAAAAGACGGCCAAAGTTTGTGGACTCCCATCATGAAGCCTCGAGTTTGGTCGTCACCTGTTGCCATGTTGGTTTTTTGAACATAACAAGCGAGCGGCCAAAGACGATAAAACTCATCCTGTTTACCATCTGGTTTCTTCTAAATGGGACCATCGTTTACTAAACCAGCACCGTGATGTATTTAAAAAGTCGTGAAACTAGTGAATGATACTGTAAACTCATGAGGGAAATGTTTATGGAGGTAACAGATCAAGGAGGAAGTGGGATCATTTCTCTTAAAGACTGCAACCAGAGGAGTCGCCCCCTGCTGGCCGTTGTAAAAAAAACAGTAGGTTTTAGTTTCTAGGCCAGAAGGCTACGTCAGTATTTTAATATTCATTGTATAATTATGAGTTCATTTATGTGACTCTAACGGTGCTTTTATCACGTTTGACGACATTCTGGCTCAAAAGAGTCCAACAGGCCTGTTGATTAAAAACGCAGGAAGTCTTCGAAGTCATTCACTCTGCCTGATTAAAGTTTTTCTCTGTTAAGTTTTTGGAATCCACGGTCTTGGAGTGGAGCTTTAATGCATTTACTATTCATTGCTGTGGTCGGTAAAGCTTTAAATTAGGTGGTCAGTCGAGTTGAGCCACAGCGGAGCCTGTCCAAATACTTTATAACGTTAATTAAGGATTAGTGAGTTAAACTCGCTGTTAACACTTAACAGCTTCAAATTAAACAGTCGGCACTGCTCGGCCGGCGGTGATGATTACAGGGTTGTATTTAGATGTCGTTTTAGTCACATGACGGATTTCTGTCGGCATTGTGATTATTATCCTCAAAAACTCCTCAATTAAACAGAGAAAGCAGCTCCGACTGTATGATAAAAGCCCCACAATGTGACTTATTTTACAGGTACGGGGACAAAAAGGTGATTAGTGAGTGTATTCTCAGTTTACTGCTCAAGACAGAGTAAAGCAGAGACTCCCAAAGTATGGTCGGCGGCCCTCGGATGAGCCACGAAGGCACTGTAGGTTGGCCTCAAGATGTCATTTATATTAAATGTGTTTTTTTTGTCATTTTTTTAGACTTTTAATGTGTAATTAAGTTTGAAATTAGCATAAAATGATGTGTTCATTTTTATTTATCTGGCTAACAAGTGACGAAACACCTCAGCATCGGTGGAGAAAGAACCAAAATGGAGCCGCGACCACCAGAAGAGCTGCTAATGGAGGATAGACCTCCACGAGTGAACCATCAGAACATCAAAATGGATTCATGAAGACAAAAAGAACACAATCATCTACCTGTAGTTGTGCTCTGATTGAGGACCAGACGAGGCCCTGAAACCGTTCAAGCTGCAGCGCCACCTAGAGACTCGTCCAAGCCTCGACAAGTTTTCAGATGCGAGCTGAGAAAACTTGAATCTGTGTCACCGGATACAGCCGAGTGTCTTCCCAAAACCAGGGAACTCATCAGCGGAGAGGATTTGATTTTACCTGCAGCCGAACAACTTAGTCAGCAACAACAACTTTGTCCGATGACACAGTGAGGTATTGATGCACCGCAGCAGCAGCTATTTGTGCAGAAAACAAGCGTCCTGTTTCCTTTTCACGCTCTCAAATTTGCTCGGATACAAACACACGAGGGATAAACACGCCAAGGTTTACCGAAGCTTTACTCCCACAGCTGAGCTGCAGAGCGTCAGCCCTCTCATTAGGGGGGCTGCAGGTGACACGGTGTCGCCCGACGCCTGATTCATCCCCGGCGCGCGGAGATAAACAGTTCGCAGGTGGTCGAACAGAGACGCCAGTTAATCTCGTGTTAATGTCAATTTATGGACTGTGAGAGTGAGTGTTTTGTTTTGCGCCGTTAAACGCCTCAAAGATTACGAGGCAACGAGCCCAGCTGGGATTGATTGTAATAACTCCATCAGCGCACGCTCAAAGATGTGCAAGTGTCGCAGTGATTCAACGCTCCGATGAGGCTTCCTGTCACTTTGTTTGTCTTCGTCGTGTTGACACCGGGAGGGTTCTCAGGAAGCTTCATGCTCAGATATTCTATGATCTGGTGTTGAACAGACAGTTTGTGGACCGTTTGCACTCGTTTTCTTTCATTTGTTGCTCACATGTGGACAGACTTCTGCACCGCCGTAGGCCCTCGTCTTATAGATTTATTTTATTTAGTTTATGAAATCTCATCATGGTCGTGTTACTCATGTTTATCGGAGTTGGTATTAAAGGTTTGAGTGGCTTTTTAGATTTAAAATCTGGCCAAAGACTTCTTAGGTTTGGGAATAATTGGACTCTCTGATCCACAGCAGGTTCTCAGAGTGGTTTTGTTTTATTTTTTCACTCCTGTCACTTTTTTGTCACTGTGAGCTCTTTTTTTTCATTTTTAACTGAAATACAAACTCCTGCACTTTTATGGGAACAACACAACCATGAAGAGACAGAGAGAGAGACTCAGAAACGTCATTTGAGCAGTACAATGACATTAAAATGTCCTAAATTACAAACAAAACAACAATAAAAATAAACAAATCAATACAAGTTCAAATTACTTTAATTATTTATTGTATATCAATTAAAAAGGTGTGCCCCACAGGTGTTCCCAATGCTGAACAATAATAATTTAATCAATAAACTTTAGCTTGTTACAGCACTCCGGAGGGAAACTGTTGACAACTGCTTTCAGCATTTATCTACCTTTAACAATAAACTCAAACTGACCGGAGACGTCCATGTTTGATTGCTGTAGCTGAAAAGTTTGACGTCCCCCCATCGTGATCACAGCTCAGATGAACAGCGGTTAACGATAATTACGGGAACGTGGCATCGATCTGGTTCTCGTTAGGAGAGAGCGCAGAGTGATGAACCTCTGAAAGACTGTTCAGCTGATCAGGAGGTATCGAGTGGAATATGTTCTTGTTTTCAGTGGCTGCTTCTGTTTTAGTTTCAGATTGTCTGTGATCATTTTTCATTTTAGGTTTCAGTGACGTAACAAACTCTCCCACCGATGAGAGAAACTCAATATTGGGAAGTTATCCACCACTGGTTCGTCAATGGTCCGGTATCAGATACAGAACCAGGGATACGACAGTCTGCTGAGTCACTTTTTCTTGAATTTATCTTCTACTTTGTGCAGCTGTTCAGTGAAGACAGGTTCCTCTGCTTCATACGACCTGCACCAGCCTCCTCTGGGAAGAAGCTCCATGACTCATTAGAACCTTTATACCCAGAAATACCTGCACTTTCTGGAACAAACGCTGCGGTCGTGGGCAGGCTGGAGCAAAACTTTATCTCCACGTTAACTTCAGACTTTGGTGCCACCAAGACTCTGGAGAGTGACAGGAGTTTAACTTGGACTGAAGCGTCCTCCTGCGTGATTCATGATGCTGCCATCGAGAGGCGACGCTGCGCTCAGATTTTGTCCATCTTTGGATTTGGCTCGTAATGTAAGGTGGAGAAGAACAAAGCGTTCCCCAGAGTCCAGGTTCAACCGGGGACGCTGCAGCTGGGGAGCCGGTGGATGAAGGTACAGCGAGTCTCAGCTCTGTAGCGCCATCAAATAGGAGCTTTTACAAAAAGGACTTTATTATAAACACTGTGACTGTTTCCAGGTGGGACCTTCTGGGGCTGATTTTGTGTGAGTGAGTAAAACAACAGTGACTCATCTTTAAGATTTGATCTATATTGTCCTTAAAGGTCCACAAAAATATGAAAAAATAGAAAAAACAATAAACAAGAGGATGTGAGAGAACCCAACAGATTACCATTAAGAAACCAGTCCAGACTTTTAGCTGGTGAAAAACTTCCTGTTGACACCTCAAACAGACTCTGAACTGGTAAAACTAATACGTCCACTTTAAAACTGTGGTGGTCGGACACAATTTCTGACCTGCTGGACTGAAGATCTGTGTGAAACATCCTCGATTTTTTTTGTTTGTTTTATGGAATTTGCAGCTTCTGTCATATTTGAAGAATTATTTTCTCTCCTGGCCACAGCGTAAGAATCTGTTTAATTGGCCAAACGTGAACACAAACAAGGAATCTGACTCAGATTTTTGCTTCTTTTGATGAACTTAAACACATCAAATCCATTAGTTTGGATGTACAGTAAAACTGTAGCTTGACCAGAGGCGGTAATTCTAGTTTTTGTTTGCAGCACAGTCTTTGTTATGCTATCAGCCGTTTAGTAAAAGCTTTTTCTTTTTTAATTGTGAAAGTCAGATATAAATGAATAAACATGCATCCCTCTGACCTCCATTTACATCAAATCTGCATATTATTGATGTCAGGACATAAAAGGAGTCACTCGGAGAAAACATTTAAGCAGCTTTCTCATTCATGGACGATTGGTGGGAACTCTACACAGGACGGTAATTACAGGAAAATAAATGACTTCTTTTCCTCCGACTACCAATAAAATTAACTGATTTTAAATCCCCAGTTCTTGGCCAGCTTTGGTGATTTTCCTAAATCTGCATCCAGATGTTCTGATTGTGAGATATAACAGGAATGAAACCACAGAATCAGTCATGTTTTTTTAATTCTCCACGTATGGGCATATTTATTAATACGAGCTCAAGGTTACTTTGACTCGCGGTGCTTTGTCAGCTCGCGCATGAATGGAAAAAAAAAAGCTGCAATGCTTTACTTTTTTTTATGCTGAGTTTGAAAAACTGCAGAAACAGAGACGGGGTTACTTCAGGCAAGTTGATGTCTGTTGCAACGTAAAAGGCACCGCTGGGTTTACATAAAGGCTTATTACAGGAGCTTCCCCGCTCAACAGAACGAAGTAAAACACCGGCAACTGCTGCAAACGCAATAGCAGTTCTCTAAACTTCTGTCTCTCCATCCTGAGTGTGCGTCTTCAGGCAAGAAGAAGAAGCCCTCAAGAGGAAACACAACACAAGGGGAGGCCTCTCTACGACGCTCCAGCACAAACTGAAACCATTTCCAAACATCATTTCACGCTGATGGAACAGGCGTCCAGCTTGTTTGTGAGACTGCCTCCAGCTAAAGGACAAGTCAGACACAGAAAGCTGCAAAAAATACAGACAATGATGCAACGTTTACATCTCTGCTTGTCATTTTAAACTAATTGTTTCCTGCAAGCTGATTATAATCAGTTCAATAAGAAGAAGTTTTGAGTGTGTTGCAAAAGATGAAGAACAGCCTGGAAGAGTTACCAACCAGCAGAAAGTCAGCAAAGCATCGCTGCTGTTGTGTTTCTTTTCTGGCCATAAACACCAAGCTGGAACTTTTAGATTTACACACTCTGGAGGCGAATTTTCATTTAGAAGCTACGTTTTAATCTGGATAGAGGCTGAAATCAGCACATAAAAGGCTGGTTTAGTTTGGATGTGGATGATAATGACAACTGTTCAATAGATACAGTTAAAGAGTTAGATAAGGATTAAACTGCATTTAGAATTTAAAAACTAAAAATGAATTCTGAGCATGTCGTTGGGCGTCTGCTTTCTGACACGAACCTTATTCTGAAAAGGCAGTTTCACACAGTGCCTCATAAAAAAGTCCACAAACTGCACAAGAAAACTTCCAACGTGGGTAAATTTGCGAGTCGTGCAATCTGACGGTTTTGCAAAGATTCTGGGGTTAAATTGTAGCGTTCAGGCTGATTTAGGCTCAATGCCGTAACTGCAGCCAACGGTCCATCCATCCCATTATCTATACACCGCTTCATCCTCACTAGGGTCACAGGGGGGCTGGAGTCTATTCCAGCTGACTCAGGGTGAAGACACAACATGTAAACTCCACGCAGAAAGATCCTGGGTGTCCTCACCGGGACACGAACGGGCGACCTTCTTGCTGCGAGGCAACGATGCTAACCAACGAGCCAACGATGATGCATTTATAATCTACTGACCGTCTCTACGTGCACGTTTCTCTGATTATGCTGCCATTAAAACTTAAACGCTGCCCAGATCACTCTTGCTGACTCAAACAAATGCTCACGACAGATTCAACACCTGACTCAGGGATTTAAAATCATGGAATTGAATGATCATTTTTCCCTTTAAACTCTAATAGTTGCTCTCTGTATCCACCACAGAAATAATTCACAAACGCTAACGCCATCTTACAATTATTTACCTTTTAAACCTCAAGTGATTAGCCAGAACACTCTAAACAGATGAAGCGGTTATCTCCAGCAACAGAAGAAGTCGAGGGTTGGGATATCTATCAAGTTAGAAGCTGCTGCAGTTTTCATTGTCAACTTGTTGGATACAGGAGACCTTAAAGACCTGAAACCCTTGACGAAGGCGAAGTGCTTCCTGCCAGGAGCATCTCCAAAACCTCCATGCTGCTGGAGTGTTCTACGTCAGCACTGGTGAGTATCTACTGACAATGAACACAAACCATGAACATTCAGGGAGGCACTGGAACACATCTGAGTCACCAACTGGCTTCCTGCACTTTGTCCACTTGGTGAAATTTTGGCTTTTCACAAAGTTGGCTCCGTGTACAAAACCAGAAAATGATTTCATCCACTTCATCCCACCGTGGCTGTGATGTAGCTCGTCGCTAATGCATAAAACCATTAGAGCTCATTGAGAGAGCGCTGCAGGTCGGCTACAGGTCACGCTGCTGGTTGTATGAATGGCTTTCAGTTATGAAGCTCACTCTGAACGCTGAGCTTGGCCTGTCCCTGCTGCTCCATCCTCTTCCTCACCTCCCACGCTGTCAGAATCGCTGCATTTTTAATTTCAGTGTCACTATTCTTGCCCGCAGATCGACTGTGTCTGCCCACGTTCTCCAAACCGATCACGTCTTAGAACCCAGCGTTTGAATTCATTGTAATTCTGTCGCTCTGCCTTTATGAGCGACTGGAAGGCAACCCTCCTCCCGCACATCTCCACCTCATCTAGACCGTCCAAGGAGTCTCCATTAGCCACATGCTAACTCTGCTCTGCTAGCCTCTAGGGGGATCCTGTCCTTGTAGCGTAGCTTCATCTGGGATGTTGCTCTATGATGTCTCACTTCTCATCAGTGTTTCTACAATAAAGTTTCCTCCTTGCAGCAAGTCGTTTTGGATCCTGTGGACTGTGGTGGTGGTTTGGTGGACGGGTCAACACCTTTGGCTCTTGGTCGTGTTCCTCAAGTCGTTCCTGCTCGGTCTACAACAACGCTTAGGTTGGCAGTACATGTCCAAGTAACATGCACATGAATGGATCCACGGTTTCCCAGCAGAACATTGCATTATAACAAGATGACTCTGTTGTGGTTGATTCACTGCTGAGACATTCTTGACCTTTTCCGGTGCGTCTTTGTCGTACATACAGTCATCGGTACATCCAATGAGCAGAGGTCGTGACTGAATCTAATAAAGCAATCATCTTCTGTGATTCCTCGTCCATTTTCTCTTTTTTCTTTCAGGGCCCTCTTGGCCTTTTATTCTGAATCTGGTTACACGCCGCTGGGTGGAACATCTTGATCTCGCAGCAGGAGCCACTGATGTTGAAGGATTATCTGTAGCTGCAGCAGCGCTGGGTTTTGTTTCGGCGGCGTTCCTTCTGCTGTCAGCACTTGTGGAGCCTGCTGGAGTCTGATCTCCTGTGGAACTTGCCGGAGGTGTTCCTCACAGATGGAGGTGAACAGCTGGGAGGACCGGAGGTGTCTTCGGAGGACGGCTGAAGTAGAATCTTAGACAACCAATCTGTGCAAATAAGCATTTGGCAGTGCCTGATAAAGTCACACACATTAATTAGGTTGATGCGCACACACACACACACACACACGTCGTACACATGGTGTAACATAAACTCTCTAATTAGTCCGCACGATAACAGCACCAACGAGGGCCTCTCGCTTTGCTGCTGCTGTTCTGAAGTGGTGTCGTGTTTAGCTTTAAAAATAAAACAGCAGATAATGCCAACAGGCCGTCTTTTATTCATTGTGGGTTACTGATTTAATAATGTCAAATAAGCTTTTCACTAAGTGTCTAAATTGGCGACTCGGCGTGCGTTAATCAGATGAGTCAGGTTGCTCACATCAGTGAAAGTTTGATTTCAGCTCCGAGTGTTTCTGTGAATGTGGGCGT
>NW_007580258.1:3412-5337 GCF_000690725.1 Stegastes partitus | reverse complement strand
TTTTGAGAGGTTTTGATGCAACTAAATGTTAAAACCTTTTCCTCCACTTGGCATGCTGTCATTGGAAAGCCATAAACTGGATGGACGGAATAACTACCTGGAAGTTAATCTATCAACATCTAGTGCTTCTGTTGAAATGTTTAGATGCTCATTTTAACACGCTCAATACACAAATTGTAGTTTCTTCATGTAGGTTTGTGATGCTAAGCTAGCTGATGTAGTTGAACACATGATGCTCTCACTCTCAGTGGGTCCAACATATCACTTTCCTGTTTTTACTTTTGCGTTTAGCAGCTGTTTAGATGATGATGAAGTATTGATATGAGTCACGAACAGACGCCTGCTCTTTAGGAACGCAGGCAAGTTTGTGTATCCAAGTCTCCTCTGTTCCCCAGTGTACTTAAGGGACCGCGTGCTCCCTCGTCTCCTGTCCTCGTGGCCTGTTTAGTCACAGAGCCGGAGACTTAGGAGAGCGAGAAGGCCGGGGGAGTGCTGCTCCATCATCGCATCGCATTCACCTCAATAGCCGAGAGAATAGAGGCCACGGCGGTGCGGCAGGAAAGAGAGCGCTGCAGCAGCAGCAAGTAAGAGATGCAGGACGGGCAGGATGTGTGCGAGTAAGTAAAGCAGATTGATGTAAGCAAGGCTTTCTGTCCATCACTCATGTTGCCTGCTCCCCACTGTGGGATATTGCTCTGAAGCGCACACACACATGCACACTGTGAAGCTCAGCACTTTTCCTATTGGCCGCCACCCCCTGCACGCTATACATCAACCGGCTATGGAAGTATCCCCTGGACCCCACAACTTATAGAGCTGACACGCACACATGCACGTGCCGGTCACAATTCATCACTCCAGCCGTGGAACAATCCCGCCGACCCTACACGCTACAGTCGCAGATATAGACGGCGCTAACACACACACACACACACACACACGCGTAGACACACACACACACGTCGTACACATGGTGTAACATNATGTATCTGATGCCGCATCGACAGGTCTGAACATTTGGTGCCTGTAACTTTTGTACATTACAGAGAACTATCCACTTGAATGTCTGGTTTGGGATTCTTAAAGTTCTCATTTCCTGCTCGTTGATTTGCAGGATTAGAAGTTCAAGTTCTGGTTCTGAAATCTGCTGCCATTTGGAACTTAACCCAAGAGTTTTATTTGTGGCAACTGGAGTCACTATACAGTTAAAACAGATAAACGTCTCTCTTTATAGAAAATACCCCAGATTGAGCATTGCCATAAAAACTGATCATAAGTTCACGGCTGACTGTTTATATACTGAACCTGCCAAAGCTTTTACTTGGATATTATGAAGCGGATCCACCTTTGGAAATGTGGTGTAGAAAAAAAAGGGAAAAAAAAAATGTTGGCTGTTCTCAGCTTGTGTCAACACGAGCCAACTTAGGTTTCAGAAAGTGCTGGATCAGTTTAAAGCCGTAAGATTTACCGCATTACAGCCCTGAGAGGCTGGCCAGAGGCTAAGAGTTTCTGACATTTTGGTATTTAGGTGGTTCATCCCTCAGGATACAGCGCTTCAGGCTGCCCTAAGAGAACATCAGAAGATCTGGCTTTGTGCTGTAACGCCAGACAGCCGTCTCCAGGTGTCCGTCTGTCCGTCGTGTTCTCATTTACATTTGGCACAAATGGACGCAAGCATGAACTGGTTTGAATTTAGTGGTCAACTGTTGAGTCGCTGTGACTTTAGAGGACATGGTTTTGCACATGATTGAAGAACTCATGTGTTTAATATGACAAACTAGGATAAAACGATGAGGTGATGACATTAAACATCCAGAAAGTCAAAGGTTAACTTAACTGGCGCCATAACTCAGGAACAGAAGGGGTGATTGACTGAATTGGTGGAACTAATCTTGGGTGTATTTTCTGTGCAGCAGGTTGAAGAT
>NW_007580258.1:0-1817 GCF_000690725.1 Stegastes partitus | reverse complement strand
CACACACACACACACACACACACACACTGCTGTCAAGCCCTATTTCACACAGATTGCCATGGGATGTGAGAGTTATTACAGTGAAGCAGCTCAAGAGAGGCTTGACAGTGAATGTGATGAGAGGCCCAGCAGAGGCTACAGATGCTGCAGGTTGTGTTTGCCCTCGGAGAGCGGTGTCACTGAACTTCTGTGTTTAGATGTGGGCTGGTTTTTTTTGTTTTGCTTACACGGGGCTTTTCTCTCGATGCGAGGGGCCATATTGGAGGTCTGCGGCTCGGCGAATGGCTTCGCTGTGCGGCTAATTCCTCTGACGCATCTGGGAGCTTGACCGTTCCATCCGATGTAATTGGCCCATTTTGTTTCCAGACAAGGCCAATTTGGTGATTGCGCCATCTGGTTAGCTCTGACTTTTTCGGCTGGACATTTTAAATATGCTGTGTAATGGCGATGCCGTGTCCATTTCGTGCGTTTTAATAGTTTTTGGACGATAATGGGGCGCTGCGTGGCGCCGAGCCCTCGGGCTCATCAGGCTCTGGCTGCACAAACACATTATTCATAAAACGGGATTTGTTGTTGTCGATCTTTACACAAGACTTCTTGATGATGGTTTGAAACAGGATAAAATAATAGCAGCCTCTGAGAGAAGCAGCCGTGCAGGAGGCTCAGGTGAAGCTCCTGTTCCCACAATCTTACATAACTCGCAGCTCTTCTGTGGCTTAAAATGGACATGAAATTTTTCCCTCGCTGAGTCATCAGTCAATAAGATTAACAGCTGCATTAGAAAATATCTGGTTCGTGGAGTTGTCGGTGCACGCAGCGCAGCCGCGTCCTCGGTTTGACTCCCAGGAAGTGAAAGGTAGAAGCCTCTGAACATAAACAACTCAGATGAGAAGTTAACTGCGTCTCCCAAAGTACATTTCAGCATGAATCAGACGAAGCTTCTGTCACAGGCGCCGCTGAAGAGTTCGGCGCTGACGAAGAAAAGAAAATCTGACAATAGATTCTTCTGTAGATTTGACAAGGTTTGAGGATTTAAGGAGGTTGGAAGTAATCTGTGTTGTTTTATATCTGAGGAGTAAACAAATCCGCGTTCACAACATCTGATACTCTCTCTGAATGAGAGTAATTTGGGGTGTTTGTAGGCTTAATGTTTCCGGGCCGGGGAATATTCTCCGTCTGTTAATTGCGAGTCTTTCGGAGTCAGTCAGCTCTGAAAGTGTTTGGTTAGCCCGGTTTAACCTGCAGGATGTTCCTGGAGGCTCCCATAATGTGGTTTGCCGCCACAAAGGTAATAAATTCATAGTGTCTCTGAGTGTCTATTGCAGAAAATGAAGCAGGGAGGAAATCTGTCAAAGAGCCACGAATTACAGCTGTCACAGGTGACGGGCTCAAAAAGGCCGTCTGACAAACGCTAACTGTCAGAGAAATGATTCTGATTGCCTCAGAAGCCTGAAATGGGAGCGGCCGGGAATGAAAGACATGCGACATAAATGTGTGTTTCACATATTTGCATATTTATTGTCTCACTTTCAGGAGAGGAAAGTCTGCTTTGGAGTAAAACTTTCCCTCCAAGACGATGCAAAGCAGACGATGGAAAAGGAATGTCGTCATACATCTGGACCACTTCTTATAATGGATGTTAAGATTTTATTCTTTCTTTTTTCTTTTTTCTTGTTTTTTTTTTTTTTTAAACTTTTTTACCATTTATGTAGCTAAAAAGTATTGATATGTGGGACACACATAGGTAGAAGTGGTTTAGTATATAAATATAAACTGTTGAAAACGTGGTTCCCACTAAAGGTTCAATGGGAAATGTT
>NW_007580257.1:20151-42165 GCF_000690725.1 Stegastes partitus | reverse complement strand
GCTGTGTGTTGTGTTCAGGTGCTGTCCGACACTCTGTCTCCCACCTGGAGCGAGTGTTTGCTGTTCGACAGGGTTCTGCTGGAGGGAACCATGGAGGAGCTGCAGAGGGACCCGCCGCTCGTCATCATCAGCATCTACGACCACGACACCGTGGTAACCCAGCCTGCAGGGAACGTTCCCACAACGTCACCCCTGAGCTTTTAAATCAGTTTAAGAACATGTCCAATCATGTTCTTGTAAAATTAACATCAACTTTCAGAGGAAGTTGTCAGGAACACAGAGTATGTTCCATGATAACAAAGGAGGAACGTTCTCAAACTAACATCCCAAGAATGTTTTCCAGATGTTATCGAGGCCTCTGATTATTTTTATAAAACGTTACTGTATTGCGATATATGAACAGAGGTGGAACGTTCATCTGCAGTGTTCAGTGTTCCTCAACAACATCATCAGAACATCCCCAGAACACTGCGGATGACCAGAGGTGGAACGTTCATCCACAGTGTTCTGGGGATGTTCTGATGATGTTGTTGAGGAAACATAGTCTCGAACATTCTTCTATAAAACATAATGATAACAAAGGAAGAACGTTCTCAAAACAACTCTCAAAAAACCCATCTGAAACACAGATTTTATCGAGGCCTTAGATGGCGGAACGTTTTTAGAACGTTCCTGTATGTGAGGTGGAACATTTTGCCTTTTTGTTGAGGGAACAGATTATAGAACGTTCTTCGATAAAACATTTCCGCAATGATGATGAAGGAAGAATGTTTTCAATACAACATTTAGAAAATGCTTTCAGGATGTTATTTAGACCTCAGATGACAGAACGTTCTTTAAAGGACGTTCCTGTAATGTGACATAGTAACAAATGCTGGAACATTCTGGCTGCAGTGTTCTTTTAATTACCTCCATACCTGTTCCATCTATGTGTGCAGGGCAGTCCGAAGCCTCTGGGTCGAGCTTACGCTGAGCCTCAGTTCAAACCGGTCGAGTTGTTCTACAGGAAGCCCAGCCTCCACTTCTATGACATCAGCATGGGCAGGATTCCTGCTGGAGAGCTGCTGGGAGCCTTCGAGCTCATTGAACTGGACTACTCTGGATTTGGAGAGGTGACATCTGTCAATCAACTAAACAGTCGATCAATCAATCAGTCAGTGTCTCTGTGTTTACACTTGAAAAGATAGAAAATAAGAGCGTTCTTGTCTGCAGACTGGGAGTCGTCTAGTCAGACAGTGTTCTGGTTTATATCCTCAGACATTCATTTATAAATGTCATCAACACCTTTTGCTCTGATGCAGCCTCATACCATCACCTCCACCTCCTTCTTCACTGTCAGGACGATGCGATAGAGCTACTATGGCTCCTTCTAGACCTCCTGGTTACTGCTCACGCTGGGCTTCACTGGTTTTTAGTTTATTTTCCTGAATCATTTTCCATCTTTGTGAAGTCCCACAGTCAGATTTTTCAGTTCCTCTGTTCAGTTCTTCTCCATGTGGAGCCATGATGCAGACATAGACACAGCTCATAGGTCCACAACTGAGAAGGTTCTGCTGTTCACAGCTCATTTTAGAACCATGTTCAAGCAGTTAGACTGATTGGAAATCACAGCTGGACTCAGTTTAGTTTCGGTGATAACAGCTGGATTCGCTTTTGTTGTATTCAGTTTCTTTAGTGCTGTAATTTTCAATGTAGTCTTTTCTAAAATATTTGTTTTTGTTTGTTTATAAGAAACAAAAACAAAAACTATCCTGTTTTTCAACTTAAAAAACAATGCAGTTATTAAACGCTGATGCAACGTTGAATTATTTGACATGTAAGCGATATGACACAGGAGCCCAGTGGCTTCTATTTTATACTGTACTACACTTACTGTACCTGTGTGAACCACTGTTTTCTTAGATTGTTGCTCAGCTGTTTGATCTAGTGGTTTATCTACATATCTGTTGGTTTGCGTCCAGCCTGTCTGATCCTCTGTTGACCAATCACACTGATTAACTTGGTCACTGAAAGTAGAAAACATGGACCAAACTACTAAAATAGGGTCAGAGTTGTGATAAACAACAATGATCCTTTAACCTAAACACAAAAGCACAGTATGCATGCTAAGTGTGGTCAGTGAACCAGAACATCCTGTCCTCTGCAGCCCTGCCTCCCCAGCAGCGTGGACCCTCATGAGCTGACCTACATGGACGAACAGAGATGTTACGTCATCCCAGAAGGAGTCCGACCGGTTATGAAGACCTTCAGGATCGAGGTTGCACTCACTCAGACAAACACCAACACTCTGTTGTCATGCTTTAGGTGTGTTTTGTGTTTGTTTTTTGGCCTGAAAGACACGACAGACACTACAGATCATGTGCAATGCATGTTTTGACTTGCCTTATCGGTTAATGTGTTGTTTTTAATTGGTTAAACAGAATCTACGAGTAGAAATGAACATAAACTAATCGATTAATGGACAATCATCAACATCCCGAGTATTAACTCCAAAAGTCCCACAAGATAACAGCTGCACCTCATAAAACAGGTCTCACACAAGCCTCAAATCCTTTCTGTCCAGTGTAGGACGCTGTTCTGTCTGTGGTGTGTTCAGGTGCTGTTCTGGGGTCTTCGGGAGCTGAAGCGGGTGCAGCTGTTTGAGGTGGAGCGCCCCCTGGTGAGGGTGGAGTGTGCCGGACGACAGCTGGAGTCTGAGGAGGTCGAGAACTACCAGGTTCACCCAAACTTCAAAGAGGTGGTCCGCTACATCGACGTGGTCAGTTCCCGTTGACGGCTACGAGTTATAGTTACTAACCCAACCGAAAGGGAACGTTGTCACAACATTAGTTAACGCTACCTACCTGGTTTTAGTCATTTTTTAAAGAAGACATTTTAATCAAATGTTCAAAGAATGTTCCTGAAAAAATATGTTCCAGTAATGTTCCTGTGAAGTTGATATAACGTTTTACAGTCAACATTTAGAGGAAGCTGTCAGGAACACGGACGATGTTCCATGATTACAAAGGAGGAACGTTCCCGAACTAAAATACAAAAAAAGTTTTTCAAAAGTTATGAAGGCTTCAGATTATTTCCTGTGATGTGACATGTTAAGAAAGGTGGAACATTGTGCCTGCAAGGTTCTGAGGATGTTTTAAGGATGTTATCGAGGGAACAAATTACAGAAAGTTCTTGATAACAAAGGAAGGATGTTCTCAGACCAACATTCAGGAAAGTTTTCAATGTGTTGTGAAGTCCTCTGAGTCTCTACAGAATGTCTTTTTTAGATGTTCCTGTTCTGTAATATATTATTAAAGGTAGAACATTCTGCCTCCAATGTTCTGAGGACGTTTTTGAGATGTTGTTGAGGAATGTTCTCCTCTCATGGTAACAATGGAAGAACGTCCTCCAACCAACATTCAAAAAATGTTTTCCTGATGTTGTCGAGGCCTCAGACCACAGAATGTTTCTTTTTATTTGTACAGAACGTATTATAACGTCCTCATAATGTCATATATAAATGGTACAATAGTTTGTATTTTATATTGATGCTGCTGAGGGAACACAGTATAGAATATTCTTCTAAAAAACATTTCCACAATGATGACTAAGGTAGAATGTTCTCAAATCAATATTCAAAGATGTTATGGAGACTTCAGATGACAGAACGTTCTTTATAAATGTGGTACATTACCAAAGGTAGAACATTCTGGCAATGTTCTAAGGACGTTTCAGGGAACACATTATAGAATCTATAGAACGTTTCCGCAATTTCTCAAAATGTGCCATGATAACAAAGTAAGAACGTTCTCGGTGTAACATTCAGCGTTGAGAACATAAAGACATAACGATTTAAGAATGTTGTCACTAAACATATTTAGAACATCTTCAGTTATTCTATCTTGAAAAACAGCATTCTGGCAACTAAAAGAAAACTTCCCACTGATAATACCAGTAGAACTTTGCAGAATGTTCTCCGTTGTGTTCATACAGAACAGAGACACAACAAAACCACCTGTTCTCCTGTTTGTTCTGTTTGGGTTCGGTTCTACCAGGAGCTGCCGGAGCAGTCTTACCTCCATCCTCCTCTGACGGTGTTCGTGGTGGAGCATCGGGCGTTCGGTCAACTTGCTCTGGTCGGGTGTCATGTGGTCCAGAACCTCATGAACTATGGCCCCCGGGAGCTCGAAAGGGAGCCGGAGGAGGAAGAGGAGGAACCGAAGCCAAAAGGTTAGAACGAGACAAGATCAAGTTCGATGGCTCAGATTCAATCCAAGTCAAATCCAGTCCTGATAATACACTAATACAGGTGTTGACGATTAGCTGTAGTACTTGGCTGCACCACCAGGTGGAGTGTTTTACTGTTTGATGCTGTAAAGGGAGGCAGGCAGGTAATGTTGGCAAGCAGAGAGAACTGTAGTGATTTAGCTGGTGAAGAGGCACCATGACAAAGTCTTCGGTGCCACTTCATGACGTCCGACAAGCGCACATGTCGTCTTTGAGGCCACATCATGAGTCTGTGAATTAAAACAGCAGCGTCACTGCAGAACAGTCCGGTCTGCTCAACTCATACCACAGATTAAAACAACTATTAATTGAAAGTAAAGGATTTATGAAGAAAGTTGTTCACATTTAGTGAAGTTGATTTGTAAGTCTCTTTAGTAAGAAATAAAAGGAAAATAGAAGTAACGTGCACATGTATATAAAAACAGAAATAAATCAGAACAAAATGGCTTCTAAAGACCACAAAAACTGAAATATTACTTAATAAACCAAACCCAAGTAGAACAGATTTGTGGATTTCTCCAAATATAGCTGCGCTTTACTGGGTTTTTTTTTTTTTTTTTGTACTTCTGGTTGGATGCTCAACTGCATTTTTTTTGTCTCTGTGCAACAACAATGAAGTTAAATCTAATCTCATGAGTTGTCATCATAAAGCAAATTCAACATATTGCTTCTTGCTTTCAATAAAGTCTGATTCTATGTGAAGTGTCCAGAACCCTGCTGTCGAGCGTCTAATAACTAACTGAGCTGATCTGTTATTAATTAAAACTAGAAGTGAGAATTAACTGAAGTTTCTTGATTGAGTCTGACGTCATGTTTCTGAGAGAAAAGTTCTCTGATGGCACTCGTTGTTTTCTGGACGCTCTTCTTCTGTTTGTCTCTGCAGTGAGACAGAACTCGGTGAAGATGAACCCTCTGATGTCGATGAAGAACATCGGACTCAGCGGTCTGACGGTCAATCAGTCCAAGATCCCCATCAACCCCATCAAGCTGGTCAATGTGAGTAGATCAATCCCTCCCCAGAGTGCTGGAGACACTCATCTGAAGCTGTTAATCAGATTTAAAATATGTAAAAAACGAGCTGATGTGCACTTTGCTGACTGATTTAAATGAACTGGTGCAGGCGCCTCTGAAGAAGCTGATGAAGAACGGAGAGGAGCTGGAGGAGGAGGCGCCGGAGAAGGAGGAGCTGGACTGGTGGTCCAAATACTACGCGTCCCTGGAGGAGCTGGAGAGGCAGGTCAGACTCCGAAATATGAAGATTAAAGTGTTTAATAATAATGCAGATAATGAATTAAAAACAAAGACATGATTAGAGATAAAATAAAACTTTAAATAAAGGGTCATTCTGCAGATTTTACACTTCAAAAAACATGTTTCTCTGAAGCAAACTTTAATTTTTTGTCAAATTTATGAATAAGATACACAGAATAAAGTGATTTTAATGAAATGTCATAATTGTATGATTAGTTCACTGCTGAAATGTTCAACATCTGATTCTTCGCGTCTCCACACTGTCTGATTGATAAATGGTGTTAAACATAGCATGCCCTCCAACTCGCCAGTGGGTTTTGGGGTTCAGAGAGAAAACAAAGACATGAGTAGAAATAAATTAAAACTTTGAATGAAGGGCAAAGAACATGTTTGTTTTATGCAAATGTTTAATTTTTTTTGGTCAAATTTTAAAAAGAATGATTTTGATTAAATGTCACATTTTCTAGCTGAAGATTGGTTACACATAATTACTTTAAATACAGCTGAAATGTTCAAAATCTGGTTCTTTCTGTTTTTACAGTTTTCTGACTATTAAATGGTGCCAGTTTAGTCATTTTTAAAGATAACTTTCCCGAGTTTTGAGGTTGAGACAGACTAATGCAGATATAAATTAAAAATCAAGACATGAGTAGAGGTGAATTAAAACTTTGAATGAAGGATAACTCTACAGACTTTACACACAAAGAACATGTTTGGAAATGTGAAGTTCAATTAAATTAATTTAACATGGAAATAAATAAACAGGTGTTTCTTTTTGCCTTCCATAGATCCTGTAATTCTTTTCTTTTTTAATTAAAAAAAAAAACAACAGCCAGATTTAAGGCATTCTTATGAAGCAACAGGATATTTTTGTTAGAACTATTTAATCTTATAGTTTTATAGCAATTAACACTCTGAACTCCAAGCAGCGGCTTCTGGCTGTTTATTTGCTCCTGTTGCATTTTTCATTCATATCTCAAACCTGCTGGCATGTTTTAGATTTTAGATTTTTAAGTGAAACCATAATTGGAATAAAAGTTTAATTTTTTTCTGTCATATTTGCAACGTGTTCCTGTAAATTCCGAATAAAGAAAACAACTTTTAATTAAACCACTAAAAATGTCCATATTTTCGCTCTAAATAAAACAATAACTGCTGTAATCGATGACTTCTTTGGTGTTTGCTGCCTGCAGGCTGCTGAGAAGGAGGAGATGGAGGAACAAGCTGAGTCAGGTACAGTTAACTCCTTCTGTCACATTTCAGCCATAATGATGCATATTTTACGTTGGTATGTTTAGCTGCGGTTCCTCTCGTGTCCACTAGATGTGTGTTTTGTTTTCTGCTACTCTGTCCGACTGAGTAAGATCACTGCCCGGACTTTTACCAAAAAGTGAGCAGAGCGCTTATTTAGACACGATGCCGACACGTTCGAGTGTCGTCCAGATCAACAAACTGATAAAGTTTTGTTCTTCGTACAGATGGAGCCAATCTGACGATGGCGAACATCGAGGAGGAGGAGGAGGAGGTGGTGGTGGTGGAGATCGAACCTCCCAAACGAAAGAAGATTGCCACGCTGAAGGTGGGAGATCATGACCATCATCGCAGCTTCAGAGTTCTCTTAGAAAAAAGAAACGAAAAACAGATTTGACAACAAGGCCGACAACCACAGAGACACGTGAACCATCTGAACTTCATGTGCAGGCAAATATGTTCCACAAGAACGTCCTTTAAAAATCATCTGACGCCTCGATAACGCCTGGAAGACACTTTTTGAATGTTAGTTTGAGAACGTTCCTCCTTTGTTATCACAGTACTACCAGTAACTCGATATAAAGTTAATAGAATGTTTTAAATGAGGAACACAGATTATGTTCCATGATAACGAAGGAGGAACGTTCTCAAACCAACTTTCAAAACATGTTTTCTAGATGTTATTGAGGCCTCAGGCGACAAAACGTTTTTTTATACACAAAGTTTATATAATTTGTTTGTGACATATTAAGAAAAGTGGAATTTTCTTCCCATTTTGTTGAGGGAACACATTATGGAACGTTCTTCTACAAAACATTTCCACGATGACAATAAAGGAAGGATGTTCTCAACACAACATTTATAAAAACGTTTATCATAACCTCGAATTATAAAACGTTCTTCATTAAATGTTCCAGTAACGTGACATGTTAACAAAAGTGGAACATTCTGCCTGAAACCTTCTGAGGACGACGTTGAGGGAACACATTATGGAATCAGTGGAACGTCGCCACAATGTTCTATCATAACAAAATAAAAGGGTTCTTAGTTCTACATTCAGTTTTGAGAACGCTCGGGTGCAACGGTCTAACAATCATCAAACATTTTTAGAGCGTCTTTAGTCATCCTGCCTGTAAGAAGAACATTTAGGGAACTATAAGAAAACTCTACTAACAGAACCTTCTCAGGATGTTTCCGGAACTTAAAATTCTAGCTGTATCTAGTATGTGGAGAAGATTTTAGAGCTTTCTCCTGGTTTGTGTTCAGCTGTACGGAGGCGACCTGGAGTCTGAGTTCCATCAGTTCCAGGACTGGCTGCAGACGTTTCCTCTGTATAAAGGCCGAGCGAGCAGCGAGGACTACGAGGAGGACGATGAGGAGAGGCTGATGGGAAAATACAAGGTCTGCCTGCCTTCTGTCTGTCTGTCTGTCTGTCTGTCTGTCTGTCTGTCTGTCTGCCTGTTAGATGTTCTTCATCATTCCTGACTCTCTGTCCTTCAGGGCTCCTTCCTGGTTTATCCCATCGATCCAGAGGACACCGAGGACACTCAGTGTCAGATCACCAACGGAATCCCCAAAAACACGCCCATCAAAGTCTTGGTCCGAGTTTACGTCGTCAAGGTACCGGATTTACTCCCATCAGCAGTCTGAGGTTTTAGACAACAGCATTTTGATGCCTGAACCAGATATACATTCATACCCAGAGCTGAATTATGTCGGGCTGAAGGTTATTACACCCTCTGAGCTCCAACAGCTTCTGGTTGTTTCTTTACTCCTGTCTCATTTTTCTCCACCGTGTGTTTTTTTTAATTATTTATTTGTACAAAAAATGAAGTCAACTGGAATCAACATGTATGATATGTTTCCAAAGGTCCTCAGGTGTTACTGGAAAGATGGTGGCTCTACATACTAAAGATATTTAACTTTATCCATTTTTATTTATTAGTTTTTTTAAAAAGTATTTGTCTCCTTTCTGCTTTGTGGAAACACTGCCTGAAGTTCACCCACAAATTACAGCTGAGCCACGAATGGCTTCATGGATACGTCATGGAGCACAGAATTTTTATTTATTTATTTTTTCCAGAATTTAAGCAGAGCAAACATTTTATTTTTGGTGAATTTTTTAGTGAGACATGTAGAATAAAGTGATTTCAATGGATTGTGACAATTCCAACCCAACTGCATGTCACATATTCAGAGTGTTGGACAGTTGAACACTGGTTGGGTTTTTTAAGAAGTTTTCACAGTTTCTGGCTGATAAATGAAGTCATTTTGGGGATTTTTATTTTTAGATAAATGCTTTCAAACATGCTGGCAGTTAAACCCAGTTCGTGTTCTGTTGTTGGTTCTACTGTTTCTGTTCGTGTTCTACTGTTGGTTCCACTGTCTTTCTTTGTGTTCTACTGTTGGTTCCACTGTCTCTGTGTTCTACAGGCCACCAGCTTGGCTCCCACAGACCCGAACGGTAAAGCCGACCCGTACCTCGTGGTCCAGGTTGGAGAGCAAAGTCTGGACACCAAAGACCGATACATCCCCAAACAGCTGAACCCGACCTTCGGAGAGTCAGTACCGATAGAACCCGTCCAGCTGTCTGCCCAGCTGGTTCTGACTCTGTTTAACCGACGGTCCTTCTGCGTTTCAGGGTGTTTGAACTCACGGTGTCGTTCCCGCTGGAGACCGAGCTGGTTGTCACGGTTATGGACCACGATCTCGTCGGCGCCGATGACGTTATCGGCGAGACACGGGTCGACTTGGAGAACCGGTTCTACAGCCGACACAGAGCCTCCTGCGGCCTGGCTCTGTACTACGACACGTCAGTACCACACCTTACAGCATCAGTACTACAACATATTAGTACCAGAACTGTGACGAATTAGAATGGGCTTATTCCACATAACATCTGATAAATCTGGTTAAAGTTCCCCCGGACCTCCTCAGAATCAGCTGATTCTTTATCTACAATATGAAGTCATGCAAAGTTTTAGCTTCAGAGGTTCTGTGTTTCTGTTTCCTGATAATTCTCCAGAGAAACCTTTACAAAGTGCATTCTGGGTAAACTTTCAAGGATCATATCAGCATGTGTGATGGTGGTTGGTCAGAACAAGTTCTAGACAATAAAAGGATCATTCTTACCTACATCTGATACCAGGATCATCTTCTACATTATTCACTCAGTGGAAAAATCATTTTCTAATAAACGGTACAAGAAACATCTCTGTAGGAGCTCTTCCAGGGTGGAGATAAAAGTACCTGCAAATGTCCAATTATCAGGTCCTTTTCCTTCATGAGAATTCTACTTATCAATCCCAGATGTATTCACTGTTACTTCTGATTATACGGTCTGCTGATCTTTGAATCACTTCCTGCTTCTCTCCACAGTGACGGTTACAACATGTGGCGCGATGCTAAGAAGCCGTCCACCATCTTGGCTGAGCTCTGCAGGAAGAACGGCATCCCGTCTCCAGAGTATCGACCGCATGAAGTCAAAGTCCTCAACAAGATCTTCAAAATACCACCAGACGCAATACCTGAAGGTAGGACAGACAGACGGATGGACGGACGGACAGATAGATGCAACCAGACTCACCTAGACAATAAGTAAAGGATTGTGAACCTCTGACTGATGGAAATAGTGATCAGTCTGTAACTGATTGATAAGGCAGCAGTGTTACACATCTCGTGTCTAAAAAAGGCCTGAGCAGCTCTAACATCAGTGTTCTTGTTGTCCTTGTTGTTTTAGTCCATGTTGTTTCTTGTTGTTCTTGTTGTTGTTCTTGATGTTGTCTTTATTATTGTTCTTGCTGTCCATGTTGTCCTTGTTGTTGTTCTTGTTGTTTCTTGCTGTCCATGTTGTTGTTTTTGTTGTTCATGTTGTTGTTGCTTCTTGTTGTTCTTGTTGCTGACCTTGTTGTTGTCCATGTTGTTGTTGTTTCTGGCTGCTCTTGTTGCTTACCATGTTGTTGTCCATGTTGTCAGTTCTGCTGAAGAAGAACGAACGTTCTCTGGAGGAGGAGGCAGAGATGGAGCAGCACTCCGCCCTGAGCGTGCTGCAGCGCTGGGGGGAGATGAACGAGTTCCTCCCTGGAGCCATCCCTCTGGTGCCAGAGCACGTGGAGATCCGGTCTCTGCAGAACCAGAGCAGCCTTGGCCTGCCGCAGGTAACCACCGCACCACGTTCAGGAGAACACGCTGCTGCTGCTGCAACTAGACGTCGTTAACAATGTGGGTATCTTCATGCTGCAGGGTTACCTTCACATGTGGGTGGACATGTTCCCCACCGACGTTCCAGCTCCGCCTGCTGTGGACATAAAGCCCCGCCTCCCCGAACAGTACGTCACCACACTGTTGGTACAGAACCACAGAACAAGGACAGAGTTCTAAGGATATCTTTGTTGTTGTTTCCATGGTGACAGGTACGAGCTGCGGGTGATCATCTGGAACACCGATGACGTGTTTCTGGACGACGTCAACCCGTTCACAGGCGACCCGTCCTCCGACATCTACGTCAAAGGGTCCGAGTCACTCGTACTGACGGTTTTTACATTTTTACTACAGACTCAGTCCAGTTTGATTGGATCAGAACCATCGACTCAGGTTGTTCTTTGTTCTCCTTTTGACTGTGAAGGTTCCACAGCTGGCATAGAACGTTCCCACAACATTAGAGAACATTTCAGGAATATTTTAGTGTCTAATAATGTTCCTATGAAGTTAATGTAACGTTTTAGGACGTTGTCAGGAACACAGATTATGTTTGATAACAAAGCAGGAAGGTTCTCAAATCAAGGCTTTAGATCACTTTTGTCAGATGCTCCTGTGATATGACATCATGATAAAGGTGGAACATTCTTCATACAGTGTTTTGAGGAGGTTTTGGGCATGTTGTTGCAGGAACATATTATAGAACCTTCTTCTATAAAACATTTCCCCAATGAACAAACAGAGAAGGTTCTCCTTTTAGGATGTTCTTGTAATGTGATATATTAACGAAGGAGGAACATTCTACCTGCAATGTTCAAAGGATGTTTTGGGGATGTTGTTGAGGGAACACATAGAATCTGTGAGATGTTCTCACAGTATGTGACAATGGTACATGATAACAGAGGAGGGAACGTTCTCAGTCCAACACTTGGTTCTGAGATCATTAGGACATTATGGTCTAACAATGTTATCGTCAAACATTGTTAGAACATCTTTAGTTATCCTACATTGAAGCAGAACATTCTGAGAACTAAATCAAAACTTCCCGCTGAAGATATTTGCAGAGCTTTGAAGAACTTCCTCAGAACACTGTTGGAACAAACCAGTTCTAGCGGGTTCACTGTTCTGTTGTGTTCTCCGTGCAGCTGGATTAAAGGACTGGAGGGAGACAAACAGGAGACTGACGTCCACTTTAACTCTCTGACCGGAGAAGGAAACTTCAACTGGAGATTTGTTTTCCGCTTCGACTACCTTCCTACTGAGGTACAAACGTTCTGGTGCCTCCAAGGCTGCAGCTAGTGGTTGTTAGCAGTGATGTCGGTGTTGTACCTGATATGTACTACGTGTCGTATTGCAGGATTTTAATTCTTAATATTTATCTCAGGTAAATTCACACATTAACCACTAACAGGGATGTTTGGTAGCTGTGTGGAACCCAGCAGCCTCTCTGTTGTGGTACCAGTGGTTTATGTTCTCAGTTTGGTTCTCCTCCTGCAGAAAGAGGTAGTTTATAAGAAGAAGGAGTCCATCTTCTCTCTGGAGGAGTCCGAGTTTCGTCAGCCAGCTGTTTTGACGCTGCAGGTCTGGGACTACGACCGCATCGCAGCCAATGACTTCCTGGGTAAGACGCTCACAAATATCATCCAGTATTTACGTTTATCAGCCAGTTCTTTGGTTTATTCACAGACATTCATGGAGTATCTATAAATATCCTCTCCTCATTACCTTTTACATCTCGTACATCCACATCATCACTCTCACCTCCTTCTTCACTGTCAGGACGATGCATCCACTGTGGTCGTCCTGGTCAGGTTCACACCAAACATCTGGACTCCATCTGAGCCCAACAAGTTTATCTTTAATGTTCTCCAACATTCATCAGGCTTCTTTTTATGCATTTTAGCAAAGCGTAACCTTGAGATTTTGTTCTGCAACAGCAACACGTTTTATTTTGTCCATAGAGGTTGATGTTCTGAAGTGTTCTTCACACTGTCTGAGCTTCACAGAAATGAAAATTCACAGAAATTTAGATTATTTTGCACAGAGGTGTGGCCGCTTTACTCATTTACTGTAGTCCTGAGCTTCTTTTTCATGTGACATTCAGGCAGCATCGTGACATGAAACAGTTTCACCACTAAACCACTGCTCATGATACTGAAATCTTCCTCCTCCTCCTTCAGGCTCCCTCGAGTTTCGTCTCAGCGACATGGTGCGACCGGCAAAGTCTGCCGGTAAGTGCACGATTGAGATGGCGAAGGATCGGGCCAGCCCTCGGTTCTCCATCTTTCGTGCCAAGAAGATGAAGGGCTGGTGGCCGCTGATCCGGCTGAAGACAGCCGAGGACTTTGAGAGGGAGGAGAAGGAAAAGGAGGAGGCCAAGAAGAAGAAGAAGAAGGGAAGCAAGAAGAAGAAGAACAAGAACAAGAGAAGCCAACTGAAACAGGAGGACATCCAGTACACCGACAGTCTGGGCAACACTTTCCTGTTAATGGTAAAAAATGAAACACTAAGTTGATCTCAAACTAATGCTGCTCAACAAACTAAGACAAAATTTGAGATTCACTATTTGACTCCTTTTTCAACAAATATTATTACATAGGAACAAAAAACACCAGAAACAGCTGCTTTAAGTTTTGGTTATTAAGAACCGTTTCACTGATGTTTCAAATTTCATTGAACGCGGCTGAATACAGAAAACAGAAGCCCACCTTAACCAGACCTTTGCTGCTTATTATTGGAATAATTCACTCAAATTATACAGGAAAGGAGAAAGGAAAAAGAAATATTATTTGAGAACCTGCCACTGTAATTTCCATGCAAATGCAGATATTAATTGTGGGCTAAACTACAGTTTGAGTGCTGATGGTGGAGCTGACGCTGTGTTTGTCTGCAGGGGAAGGTGGAGGCGGAGCTTCAGCTGGTGCCGCTGGAACAAGCCGAGGCAAACCCTGTGGGACGAGGACGCAAAGAGCCAGAACCTCTGGACAAACCAAAGTAACGCTAACACACATACAGAGCCGCACAGTTTATGGAGTATTTAGGATGATTTGGATTTCTCACAATTAAATGAACACAGTCGATGCTCACAGAAAGCGGTCCATGTAGATAAACCCACCTGGTTTCAGGTAAATCTGACATTAGAACTCCTTATTTGACTGTCTGAGCTGCTGCAGTAACTGATGGAGACTAGAAGCTTCTCTGTGCACAATGACTGGGAGGCGTTTAGGGAACATCTGGAAACTTTGGCGTCTGTAGATAAGCAGCTGTTCAGCCAGTGAGGAGTTTTCAGCTCAATTTGATTTATATTCAGCCTCTAGGAGATGATCTGAATTCAGCTGAAGACTGTTTTTGTCTGTTTTGATACAGATTTGTACATCAGCAGGAATGTAGCACAACATAATGTGAAAGCAAAACTCTGGTGTCTGGCGTGAAAAGGTGTGAACAAACTGTTGTCGTCAGGTGTAAACTGTTGTAAACCGTTATCAGGTTTGAAAATCTATAAATAGGCGTATGTTGGTGTAAACTGTGAAAAGTGGTATAAACAGGGGTCAACTTGTGTAAATTAGCACAAACAGGTGTGAACTGGTGTAAACAGAAGTACAGTAGTAAAAACAGGTGTAACTGGTGTAAAAAACAGTAAACCTGTGTAAACAGGTGTAAACTGTTGTTAAAAAAAAAAGAGTAAACAGGTGGAAACAGGTGGAAACTGAAGTAGACAGGTGTAAACGTAAACAGGTGTAATCTGGCATATTTAGGTGTAAACAGATAAAAACCGTTGTAAATAGGTGTAAACTGGTGTAAAAAAAAAAAAGAATAAACAGACGTAAACTGGTGTAAACTGGTGTAAAAAAATAAATAAACTGAAGTAAACAGATGTAAACTGGTGTAAACAGTTGTAAACTGGTTTAAACTGGTCTAAACCGTCTCCTGTTGTCTCTCCAGCCGTCCCACCACCAACTTCTCCTGGTTCGTCAACCCGATGAAGACCTTCATCTTCCTCATCTGGAGGAAATACAAGAAGTACATCATCGCCCTGATCATCCTGCTCATCCTGGCGGTGTTCCTCGTCCTCCTCGTCTACACGATGCCTCAGCAGATCACCGCCCTCATCGTCAAAGGATGAAGAAACCAGCGGAGAGTCGTCGTCGCCCGGACTGTCTCAGGTTTCTGATCCTGAACTGATCAGTGTCACATTTACTGCTGATGTCTGTGGAACAAATCTGTGTGATCTAATGCAGCCTGACTGAACTACATTACCCAGCATCCTCGCTGTCGTTGTGCTTCTCAGGGATCTGAATTATTGTCAGATGAGCGAACACTTTTTCCTTCAGATTTGAGCTTCATATTAACACTACATCATTTTCATCGTGTTTGACTGTAACATTAGAATCAGCACCTTTCCTCCACTGAGACCCAAACCACTGTAATGAGTCTATTTTTTATGATTGTGCTTGTAGTCATATTTTTTTATCCTAAATGTAAATTAAGTCAGTATATTTAAATACATTCATATTTTAGTTTAATTTTGCACTGACTCAGCAATGAAGTTAATGTTTGTATTTGTACCAGTTTGAAAATGATTAATCTGAACGTTATCTTCTATTTCTGACACATAAATATTAACATCAGTTACAAACAACGATTCCGTTGTGATTATTTGTCCTCTTATTCATGTCTCAGTTTCAGGCATAATCAAACTTTTGTAATATTTAAACCTGGATTTCGCTCACCAGTCTGACCAAATCAAACCAATACAACAATACAAAAACATTCCACTACCAGCAAAGGTTCTGCGTTAAACATCCTACTTTGGTAAAAGTACACGAGTATCAGTAGCAAGATGCAGTTGAATTATCAAGTAAAAGTCCTTGTTTGGTTCTTCTGAATAAGCTTATATGTGACTCAACGACCTTGGTTGGTCCTCAGTTGTTAATGTGGCATTTAAAGCTCCATACTGTCTTTGTTTTCTGCAGATTAATTAAAGTCTCTCATGTCTCCAGAATGTGGTTTTCAGTGTTTTAGCTCCAAACACCACATAGAAGGCTGATTTCTCCATGACTGTTTAGCTTTAGTTTGCTGGCCCCGCCCCCTTCAGGAAGAACACTCTCTATTATTGACAGATGAATGAGTGTGTGAGAGCAGGACTTTCTATCCTCTAAGTTTCAATCTGAGGATCATTTTACTCGAAAGATCTGTAAATTCTTAACTCCTGTGTTTGAAGAGTTTGTCAGACGACGTTGTAAAATCTGTGTTTTAGCTGCAAAGCAGCGGCTTAGACATGAAGTGGCTGCTGGTTAACATGTCGTCTGAATGAATTTCAGTCACTTTTTCATCCTCGTTCTGCTGTCTGACAACAGAAACAGAAAAATCTGTGAATGAGAACAGCTTTGTTGTGAGTTCTGCTGTATTAAAATGCAGTTTATGTGAGCACAGAGAGCAGGAGAGAAGCTACCAGCAGCTGAGTTTAGACTAAACTGAAGTTCAACAGGTGGCATGAAAACCCAGTAACCCGCCCAGTCCTCGTTTATTTGTTGAAATTAAAGTTTCCACAGAGCTCAGACATGTGGCTATACCCTCAAAGCTAACCTTAGCGACAGAATGCTAACGTTAAGAATGTCAGTCTTCTGTTTTTGCACCTTATAGTTAATGTAAAAGGTCAACTACTGTTGTGGGGACATTACCATCAATAACAGTTAATCTGCTGTGTGTTCAGTTCATCAGATGCTGGGAGTGCATGAAGACTCTTGTGTTCACTTTAACAGCAGAACATTTGGTGAGTTTTTCTTATGGTTTAGACATTTTAGAGTTTAGCAGGAGCAGCTGTAGAAAGTAAATGAACCTGGTGGACTGTGAGGCAGCTGCTCATTCTGATTGGTTCACCTGGAAGCAGTGAGGGGGCGGGGCTATAGAAAGCTGGATGGCTATTGGTTCTTGTGTTTCTACATTTAAACTGAATTAAATTCTTACTAGTTATAACTGTGTAGTTGAGGGTGTTTAGAGGCTGACATAAATGTTGTCATGTTTTCACAGCTTTTATTTTACACCTCCACATTTTTTTTAGGACAAACAAAACAAAATAAAAATAGTTATTTTATTTTATTTTTTCCCCATTTGGGAGCCTTAAAGGCACTTTATGACATTTTCTTTCATGTGCTTGACACTTGAAGGTGATGAGATGTGAAGTAGCTCAGCTGTCAGACTTTGTCCTCGTCTCGTGTCTGAACCTCAGGAAGTTAGAAATGGTTTGTTTACAGACGTTTACTCTGATTGTTTCCTCTGAGACGCTGATGATGCTGCTTCATGTTGAGACAAAGACCAAATCTCCTCCCACACAGACTCACTGACTTTGAGGCAAAAGCATGAGACCTCTGATGACTTTTCAAGGCAATATTTACAATATTTTCTAAAATAATTGATCGACGAAGCTGCATTTTTTCTTTCACCAAGCGCCCACAGGTGACTGAGAGGAAAATAAAAGATACTGGATCAATAAATAAATGCAGCACGGCTCAGGAACACTGAACAGATTGTTGGAGATACATTCAACATGGTGAAACATCTTTCTTCATTTTTTTCTAAATGATCAAAGAAAGCCAACTTTAATTTTTGCTTTTTTACAGTTTATGTCATTCTACACTGAAAAAAGTCTTCAATACGTATTTCGTTCAATATGATCCCATGGTTCCAAAATAAATATGATTAAATATTGTAGTGTTGGCATGATGTTCAACCGTTTGACCTTTAATAGATCCGTTAAATTAATCCTAATACATTAAATTAGATGCTTCAGGCCAAAAGAAATATATTTAATAACGTTTAAATGTAAACGTTAATTCAATAAATGTGAGTAAAAATGTAAAAAGAGCAACAAACTGTTGAGAGGATTAAAGGAATTAAATTAATTACATGTTGGTTTTTTTTCCTTACATACATAAAGAGTCTGAATAGAACCATAAAAAGGGATTTTCAGATTATGGAGCTTTCAGAGTTTAATCCTATTTACATGTTTTTCTTTTTTTTTTTTTTTTTGGCAAAGAAATAAACTGGAAACGTTGAACTTCCTGCTTAAGTGCTTTAGTTAAGCAGCAGCAGCAGGTGTGACCTGCAGGAGCCTCCCAGTCCTCCCAGTTCTTCCAGTCCTCCTCCCAGTCCTCCTCCTAATCCTCCCAGTCCTCCTCCTAATCCTCCCAGTCCTCCTCCCAATCCTCCCAGTCCTCCTTCCAGTCCTCCGCCCAGTCTTCCCATTCCTCCTCTCAGTCCTCCCAGTCCTCCTCCCATTCCTCCTCCCAGTCCTCCTCCCAGTCCTCCTCTCAATCCCCCCAGTCCTCCTTCCAGTCCTCCCAGTTCTCCTCCCAGTCTTCCCAGTCCTCCGCCCAGTCTTCCCATTCCTCCTCTCAGTCCTCCCAGTTCTCCTCCCAGTCCTCCTCCCAGTCTTCCCATTCCTCCTCCCAGTTCTCCCAGTGCTCCCAGTGCTTCCAGTGTGCGTCTGTGCGCGGGCAGCAGTGCGCGCCGCCGCGGCAGAGGGGGGCTCCGCCGCTGTGCGCCGTGAACGCGCCTCTCCTCCATGCGGTTTGAATAAAGAAAGAAGCAGCAGCAGCCGGAGATGGACGGACAGGAAGCCGCAGCGGGGCGCTCAGGCCGGGCTGCTCCTCTCGTCTGAAGCCGGCGCCGGTGTCCGGAGGCTCCGGTTCTCCCGCTCGGCTCCTCCGCTCTTTGTCCGCCCGCTGCGCGCCGACAGCCGGCTGAGGACGCTGCACCGGAGGCGGATCGGTAGTTTGCAGGAGCAGAGTTTCTCTCAGTGATGTGATCTGCTGGATTTTATCACCTTTTGTTCGCTGCGCTCAGGAATCGGCATCAATTAGCGCCTCAATCAGCGCCAGGAAGCCCAGTTCGGTGTCGGTGCTGCGGGCTGGAGGCTCCGGTTCTCCTCCGACGGTCCACCGGCTCCACATTTCACATTTATCTGTGTTTTATCACCGCCGGCTGACTGGAGCGTCTGCTGCGCTCCGTCTATTGTGTTTAGCGGAGAGCCTGTCCCGGTCCAGCCCGGTCCAGCCCGCCGTGACCCGGTCCAGCCCGGTCCAGCAGCAGCAGCAGCAGCAGCAGCACCATGCCGGAGTGTGTGTCGGTGTGTGAGTTCGTGCAGGAGGTGCAGGAGGACTGGAGCTCTCCCACCACCTCCTCGTTCACCTCCAAGATGATCAGCTGCAGGAACACCGTCTACCTGCTGGAGGAGGTCAGTGCTGCTCATCCAGCTGCTGGTTCTGATCCAGCTGCTGGTTCTGATCCAGCTGCTGGTTCTGATCAGACGGGTTGTGGTTCGGCAGGTTTTTCTTGCTCAGTTAAATGACAGATCATATTTAGTAAAATTACTCAATATTTACTGTATTTAAATCATCAATTAAAATAAAAACCATAATTGATCCCAGTTTTGTTTACAGTCCTGCAAACATCAAGGAAGAAACAGGCTGCATGTAAAACATCAATAATCTGTGTTTTTAGAAATAAAAATATGTTCTTTTAGAACATTGGACTCCAAAACAACAGCTTTACAACAGGGATGAATGTGTATATATATCATTATTTTACAGATATTTTCCATTTTTTAAAGAAGCATTGTGTTTATTAAGGATTGAAAATGGTTAATATATAGTTTGTAATTGTTCTATTTTATTTTAATCAATTTTCCATTTTTTCCTTTAATTGCAGATAATACTGCAAACTGTTAATAACACCAGAACTGAAAGTCATGAACAGTAATTTATTCTTTTACAGCATTAGTATCACTCTAAAATAACAGATTTACTGTGTAACTCGACTGAAAAATACAATTATTTTTTACAGGTATTTGCCTTTTTTTGAAAGAACAATTAAGGATTTAAAAACTGTGAATCTTTTTTGTTTTTGTTTATTTTGTTTTATGGATTTTTTTCCCTGTATTTATTTTTAAAGTACAGATAGTACTCAGGGAAAATCACAGAAAAGATATGATAGTTAAAAAAACATAAAAACAAACTGTCAATAACGACCATATTGAAAATCTTGGACAATAATTTGATCTTTTGCAGTGATTGACTGCAACATTAGACACCTTTACTGCATTTAAATCAGTGAAAATATCAGTGTTTTACAGATATTTTCTATTATTTATAAGAAAAATCACCCATATTCATCACTCAGACATGGTAACTCATTTAACTGTATAAATTTCTTCTTTGTTTTTATAAATTGCAGATAATAAGTAGTCAAGTCTGAGGTAGTATTAAGTATTAATTTACATGCTGGCTGTAAGAAAACCAACAAAAACCAACACTGTAGATAACGTCCACATCAAAACATCTGTATTTCTATAAACCGTAGTTCCTTCAGTTACAACATTTGACTGTAAAATTACTAAATTTTATTTTACTGCATCTCATCCAGCAACACAAAAAAAGCTTTAATTTGTCATCGTTTGAAGGAGAAGCTCTGCGTTGAGGATTTTTTACAGTGTTCCTACTAAGGGGCCTCTGGGGAACCGGAGCTGCTGTGGTTCCATTCAGTAGAAGCTCCTCTCTGGATTACGTCGGCCTGCAGTTCTTCTATTTTCAGATCAGCGCTGAATATTACATGAACGTATTCTGCAACATTAAGCACATGTTTAAAGAAACATTACGGCCGACGCACGCAGAGACAGATGATACCTCCTCATGCGGAAGTCATGGAGAAAATCCATTTTTATAGTGTTTCGTTTGTCTTTAAAAACAGAGAATATGAAGACACCAGTTCTCTCCTTTACTAGATCCCAGCTTCACAACCAGAGAGAAGTTCACGTCGTTTCTCCAGCTGACAGCAGCCACTTCAGTCACAAGCTGCAGCTAAAAGACTCATTCTTATATCTTCGTCTTAGTTAAAATGCACAGAAAGTCTTAAACATTCATTCAATCACAGATTTAGGGAGTCTTCTTCCTGAAGTGGGCGGAGCCAGCAGCAGCTCAGCAACATTTAGGACAGAACTTAAACCAGTCATGGAGAAACCAGCCGTCTATGTGGTGTTTGGACACTGAAATAAACCTTTTGAGGACACGAGAGGCTTTGATTAATCTGCTAAGAAGAGGACCAATATGGGGGCTTTTAATTTGCCATCGATAACCAAACTAACTTTGGGATGAGAGCTCTGAACTGGGAACTGAATCATGTCAAGAAATTTCACCAAAAGATTAAAACGAGTCTTTATTTAGTTTGTTTATGAAGCTGTACATCACAAATGACTGCACAAACACAAGAGTGAAATGTTTCGGTTTTGCCACAATCTCAGCTGTAATGTAGAAACTGTGAGGATGTTTTGTAATTAATCTAATTAATGTGAATATTTAATGTGCTAAATCGAAGCTGTGGATGAAAGCTCACCAAGTTTCTGCCTCCAATCACCTCCCTCCGTCATAATAAATACTACTGAACAGAGAGGAGTCAATTAAGGCTTCTTAGAAAGTCATTTTTAATTACTTCTCTTCACAAAAGTGCGTCAATCTGCAGCGTATTCTAAAATTAGAAGAGCAAATTTTTTACCTCCAATCTTCTGACTGACGTGCAGCAGTGAGCTGAAGTCCTTGGTTTGATTCTTTCCTCACTGGTTGAGGAGGATTTTGTGTCTCGTATTGCTTCTTATGCAGCATTTTTCTCAGCAGCTTTCCACTTTGGTTGAATCTAAACCTTATTTTAAGGCAAAAAAAAAAAACACCAAAAGTTTCAGGCATTTGTTAAATCAGATTGCTTTGTGGGGTTCAGAAGGTTAAAAAAAGAAGACGTTTTAACAAAACACTTCACTGGACACCAGATCATCAACATAGATCATCACAATCATTTTCTCCTAAAAAGCTGTAATTTACGACCCTCCTTGAACGCAGCACCGGTGCTGAGTCCGCGGATTATCTGGCATCCTTATTAATACTCATCTCCGGCCCCTCATTACCGTCCAACGACAACAGCGATGAATACTAATGAGGACTAATCTGTTGCCGTGGTAACATATGCTGCCTCCGTCGGGGGTACACGGTGGGGGCAGGGGGG
>NW_007580257.1:17969-19096 GCF_000690725.1 Stegastes partitus | reverse complement strand
TTGGTAACGTGTGAATAGCTGAAGGAGACTAGAGAGCTGTGTGAAGTGTCGACCAAAGGCAGGATTCTACCTGAAGTTGATTCAGACTGATGTGAACATATGTCCTGATGTAAATATGTAAATAACAGGCAGGTGTACACACCCACGCACTAATGCACAACAACACAGCAAACACTGTGGCTCAGTGTTCGCTGCACTCAGGCATCACAGCACCTCCCGACTGACGGCTGTCGTTTCTACACAACCGTCACTTTGCATTTTACCGTACGAGCATGTGACAAACCAACACTCTTACACCCAAAAACAACAAAAACACGGATCTCAGTGTGAACTATGTGGATATTCTGCATCTTCTCATCTTTTTAAACCGTTTGTTTGAAGCTTCGGTTTGCAGCAGCAGCAGCATCATCCAGCTGCTTCATGTGGAGGCTTCAGCTGATGACACGATGCTTTAACCCACACAGGAATGTAGCCGCTATTGTCAGAGTGTAGCTGAGTGTGTGTTGAGTCAGCAGGTGAACACACAACACACACACAACACACACACAGACACACACAAACGCACACACAGATGCACCACAAACTAATCATTATTGTTTGTGTTCAGGTTCTGGACAGCGACCGCTTGGTGCTGCAGAAGATGAAGAAAGCCGCGAAAGCCAAATACACATCAGGACAAGGTACACACACACACACACACACACACACACACACACACACACACACACAAGGAAAACAAACACACATGACTCACTAGATTGGGGCCAAACAAAGCAATATTTAACCGGTCCGTCTCAGCACAAACCTGAACCCGATCCTTTGTTTACGTTCACTGTCACACAGTAGCCATAAATGTAGAAATATTGTAATTAAATGCAGTGGTATTAATCAATAATTGATTACTCTGCGTTACTAATTAAGTACTCTGGACATTTGTTCCTATTTTAAGCCATGAACACATGATCTGAGGCGACGTAGTTGATCCCAGTTCGTCCTGAACACATGAACTCTGGTCGGAGGTCATTAAACGTCACATTAGTCTTTGTCATGTCGCCCGTTGGTAGTTAAACTCTCACAATGCTCTCTGCTGCCAACATGGACCGCTTGTAGAAAGAGTGACGCCTGCT
>NW_007580257.1:6560-17304 GCF_000690725.1 Stegastes partitus | reverse complement strand
CATCCTAACCTCCATCACTACAGTTCAGACGGTGTCCTACTGGAGCTTTACAACAAGGTTCCTGAACACCTACAGAACCTTAAGGAGCAGATTGGATGCACAGATGCATTTTTTTTCTTGATGCAGAACTATTCAGATGTCAAGCATTTAATTTTTTTTAAATTTAACCTTTATTCTACCAGGTAAGTTAGTTGAGAACTGGTTCTCATTTTCAACAACAACCTGATCAAGAGGCGGAATACAAACAAGATGAACAACAAAAACAGACGACATGTAGAGAAAATCACTTGTATAATAGAGGCTAAAAACAGGTGCAGTGGTCCTGAAGGGTTACTGATTTTTTTAAACGACGATAGCGGTACGTATGAGGGGAGTTTTAGGGATGATTGTTCCCGTCATTAGCGGCAGAAAACTGGAATGAGGATTGACAGAGAGCAGGACGGACTTTGGGCATGTGGAGGTTAATGAGACGGTTTATACATTCAATGCAGTCAAAGTGTGTTTTATGTTGGAAAATGGTGTCAGATTAGCTCAGTACCAGCAGATAGTGAATGTTAGCTAACAGCCTGGGTGGTGCAGAGCCTGATCATCCCTACACAGCGCTAACAGAGCTCCTCTGTCAGATCACGTTTCTCACCTGGAGCAGTACATCAACTCCATGGAGAAGCTGTCGGTCAACTGCCACTCCAACGGAGAGACGGAGGTCGGCTCCGCCTTCTGCCGCCTGGCCGACTTCTCCAAAGAGCTCCTGTCGCCCATGAAGAACCTGGTGAGTGACATCACACGGGTCAAAGGTCACCTGATCGCAGCCTGAGGCGGGTTTGAAGGTCTCAGTCTGAAACCCGGATCTGAACCAGAGAAACTATGATCGGACTCATCATAGCAAACCACAAGAAAAAATCCAGTTGATTAAGTTTTGGTTAATTCCAAACGTCACTGAAGAACCCTCTGTGATGTCTTCGTTCTTCTTTTGACTGAAAATAAAAAATACCTCCTCTGCCTACCTGTGAAGTCTTCAGTACAGGGGTCTCCAATCCTGGTCCTGGAGAGCCACAGTCCTGCATGTTTTAGATGTTTCTCTCTTCCAACACACCTGATTCAAGTGATCAGCTCATCATCAAGCTCTGCTGAAGCCTGATAACGATCCTGGTCATTTGAATCAGGAAGAGGGAAACATCTAAAACATGCAGGACTGTGGCCCTCCAGGACCAGGATTGGAGACCTCTGCTTTAGTAACTCAGCTGTGGCCAAAGTTCACATGATGAAAACTCTAATCACTTTATTTCACATGCCTCACTTGAAAATTTACCAAAAAGACCTTGTGTGCTGTCACCAGATTCTGTAAAAAACAAAAAATTCGGCGATCTTTGGCACAACCGTGGAGCCATTAATGACTCGGATGTGACCAACAGTCACATGATGAAAATTCAGGGACTTTTCAGCTGAACTGCAGGCTGGGTTTGTGCAGAGCCGACAGGAGAGAAGCATATAAACAAATTAGAAATGTAAATAATAAAATATCTTTATTCCAGTGTTGGTAACACCTGTGGACATGATTGTAACTGTGTCATTGTGCACAGAAGACATTTATGAGTTCTCTCTCCTTCCACAGTAAAGAAAAAGGTAACGGGAGCAAAAAGAAATGAACCAAAAATCCTCTAAAAAGTGCTTCATTCTCAGTTTTATTCAGCGAACATGCAGCTAAAACATCTAAGCTTAACATTTGTACTTAAAACTTTGGTTCGATTTAAAATCAGTTAGTCTTAACTCTGTGATTGAAAACCTATGATTCGTTCTTTAATGAAACGTGTGTGATTCCAGTTAGTCCGTCTGTTCCAGACTCCACCAGAAAACCCTCGGATCCAGAGTCATCTGAGTTTATGTCATGTGGTGTTTTGCCTTTGTGCCATCCGTCGCGTATCCCCGAAACAGAACCGCCGTGACTAGAAGGAGAGAGAAAAGTGAAAATGATGAAGTTAGAACGACAGAAATCAGAAAAAATCAAATGGAGTTTCTTTGATTATTTATTTTACAAAACTTGAAAAACCTGAAATCAACATATGCAACTTTTTTTTCTCTAAGTGTCCACAGATGTTTTCAACGTATTTAACTATTTACACGACCTGCAGTTCAGCCGAGAAGTCCTAGAATTTAAGTTGGTCACAGCTGAGTCGTTAAAGGCTTCATGTTTGCAATGAGGAATCCAGAATTTTATGTTTTCTGCAGACTCTGGTTGAGGCTAGACGGTAATTTGTGCAAAAAAATGTAAGTAAGACACAAAGAATAATGTGATTTGGATGACGTGTTGGTTATTTTTTCTCAACGAAACATCATGTGACAGATGAGTAGTTCAAGGACGCTTAAAAAAGTAGAAAATCTGGCAGTCTTTTCAGTTTTTACTTGCTTTTCAAACCTGTTGACGTTTGTTTTTTCATGCCAAGGGTTAGTTTTGTTCATAAACCAACATTTTAAAACACAGTTTCATCTTTTGTCTACTTACTTTCTATTTTAGTGCGAGAAACGATCCGACTGTATTTGACATAAGTGAGCCGTAGGCTTTTTCCCATGATGCCTTTCAGCAGCTAACTGTGAGGCGGCCTGTGTGTGTTTCAGCTGAAGAGCATGCTGCACAACATCAACTTCTTCCTGGACTCTCTGGTTAAAGGAGACCTGCGGGAGGTGAAGGGGGTGAGCGCTCTGGTTTCATATGAACTGTAACTCTGACGGGCCTCTGGTCGGTTTTATAAACGTTTCACCACAGTTCAGAGATTCATCGGCCACATTTTCTCCATGTTGCTGTAAAGCTGCTGACAATAATCACAGTGGTTTCATAATAATCGTGTTTCTTGGTCTGTAGGATCTGAAGAAACCCTTTGACAAAGCCTGGAGGGACTATGAGAGCAGATTGTGAGTCCAACTCGATCTCTGGTCTTTGTTTTGTGCTTTTCTTTGTGTTCTGGTTAAATCAGAAGAAGACCTGAGTCACAGCCGAGTGTGTTTTCAGTAAGCAGGTGGAGAAGGAGAAGCGGGAGCTGGCTCGGCAGTACGGGATGGTGAGGAGCGAGGTGAGCGGAGGAGAGATCGCCGAGGAGCTCGAGAAGGAGAGGCGCTCCTTCCAACTGAGCATGTGCGAGGTCAGTGACTCCGCCTCCTGCATATTTTGCTCCTCCCCTTCCTCCTCAACTTCCTCTTCCTGCTCGACTTCCTCTTCCTCGTCTTCCTCTACTTCCTCCTCCTCTTATACTTTCTCCTCCCCCTTTTCCTCCTATACTTCCTCCTCCTCCACCTATACTTCTACCTCATCCTCTACTTCCTCTTCCTCCTCTACCTCTACTTCCTCCTCCTCTTATACTTCCCCTTCCTCCTCTACTTCTTCTACCTGTTCTTCTTCCTTTTCCTCCTATACTTCCTCTTCCTCCTCCTCTTGCTATACTTCCTCCTGTTCTTCTTCCTTTTCCTCCTATACTTCCTCTTCCTCCTCCTCTTGCTATACTTCCTCCTGTACATGTACTTCCTCCTCCTCCTCTACTTCCTCTTTCTCCTCTTCTTCCTCGACAATAAAGCAAAATGTTCCACCTTTACTATATCACATGAGAGGAACTGTCCTGATAACATCTGGAAAACATTTTTTTGAATGTTGATTTGAGAACCTTCTTCCTTTGTTATCATGGAACATTATGAGAATGTTTGATGTAATGTGTTCCCTCAACGACATCCCCAAAACCTCAGAACATTTGTTAATGTACCACATTACGCCCACGTTTTATAAAAATCTTCTAAAGCCTTGATAACATCTGGAAAACCTACTTTGAATGTTGGTTTGAGAACGTTCCTATTTTGTTATAATGGAACATTGCGAGAATGTTTTATAGAGGAACGTTCTATAAAAGTCATCAAGGTTAGTGGACGTCCTTCTTTTGTCATCATGGAATGTTGTGGGAGTTATTCAATAGAAGAACGTTCTATCATGTGTTCCCTCAACAACATCTTCAAAATGTTTTTTGAATGTTGCATTGAGAACATCCTTCCTTTGTTGTCACTGTGGAAATGTTTTATAGAAGGAAGTTCTGTTCTATGTTCCTCCAGAACATCCCCCAAACGTCTGAAGAACGTTCCAGGCAGAACGTTCCACCTGTTGGCAATACATCACATGACAGTTTGGGAACGTTCCTCCATTTGTTATCATAGAACATCATCTGTGTTCCTGACAACGTGCTCTGAATGTTGGCATTATAATAACGTCCTAGGAACATTACTGGAAATGAAAACATTCTTGAAAACAATCATTTAATTAAAGTGTGTTCTTTAAAAACTTCATTAGAACGCGTAGGTTAATGCTCGCTGATGTTTTAGGAACGTTCTACGTCATCTGTGTTCTGCTTCTCTGTCCCTCAGTATCTGATCAAGGTGAACGAGATAAAGACGAAGCGAGGCGTCGACCTGCTGCAGAACCTCATCAAACACTATCACAGCCACAACAAGTAGGAGCCCACGCAGAACCCACACAGAACCCACACAGAACCCACACAGAACCCACGCAGAACCCTTCAGTAAACCGGTGTGTTGTGTTTACCGTCTGTGTTTTCTGTTTCAGTTTCCTGCAGGAGTGCGTCTCCACCACTCAGAGGCTGAAGCAGTACATGGAGGAGCTGAACGGAGTCCTGACCACGGTAACCTCGCCTCCAGGGGGGCGCTAGCACAGCGGGATGGTAGATTGAAGGGTGTCTGCAGTCAAGTGCTCCTTTAAATGCTCCTTTAGGAACCTTGTTTCTCGTTATAGCGCCACCTGCTGAAGTAAGCTGAGGGTGCAGCATGTGTTTAAGGAAGTATCGCGTTTGTACTTTGGTGTTTATTGTAACCGAACAAATAAATTTAAAAATGTGAAGTTTAAACCCTCCTCTATGTGCGTTCAGAGCCTCTAAATCTGAAAATATTCACAGTATGAAGGTAAAACTTTGCATGTTTCCATTAAATATTCTAAAGTTACTGTAGATAAACAAAATCACTGGCGATAAAACGGGGATCCAGCTGTGCAGCATCTGTTACCATGGCGATCTAGCAGCCACACAGATCCCAGGTGAGCTGTTGGTGTGTCTGCAGGTGAAGCAGCGTCAGGACGAGGAGAAGAAGCAGCTCTGCGCCCTCAGAGACCAGCTGAGGCCGGTCGTCCAACCAGAGCAGGTCAGACACACAAAACACCGAGCGGCTCTGTCACACACACCTGTAGAACACAGGTGAGCAGTGTGTGTGTGTGTGTGTGTGTGTGTGTGTGTGTGTGTGTGTGTGTGTGCAGGACTCGCTGCCGAAGCAGGTGTACAGCATGCATCAGCTGCTGGGAGACAAGCAGTACGGGACGGAGAGGTCAGGATTCCTGTACAAGAAGAGCGACGGGTAAATACAGAACTAGCTCACCTACGTCTGCTTCATGTAAGAATGATGTAGATTTAGTGACATTTAGAACATTTGTTCAATAATTTAAAGGGTCTTAACTTTGCAGATTAAGATTTTAACATCAAAAGGGCATGATGAGCTGATTAAATATGATGCACTTTGATAGGTTACGCAAGCAAAGACAGTGTAAAATATTTATAATAAGATATATTCCCACATCATCAGCTGACATGACCTACAAGTTCTATAATATTTATAATATTCAAAGGAGGAATTTTATAATGAAAGAGATATTTTAATCCTCTGAAAGCATGTTGTTTTTGTAAAATCACATAAAATCTATACCCTTTATCAGAGCCAGAGACTGTAAAAACAAAGAGATTCATCAGATTTTGCACTTTCCAACTGTCCTTGAATGGATCACATGTGATGTGCATTCATACTGTGGATATTTTAAATTATTTTTAATTGGCCTCTGCTCTGCGTGAACACTGTGGAGTAGTGAGAGCGCCAAATTACAAAAATAAATCAATGAAATAATAATAAAAGTGGAAATAAAAACACAAAGAAATAAAATAAAAAATAAATAATGTAGCAATGTAAAGTAATGTTAATCAAAAATGAATCCATAAAAGAAAAGGCTAATAAAAGTAGAAATAAAAAGACAAATAAATGAAATAATAAAATCAATAATTTAAAAAAACAAAACATTTTTAAAGTTTTTTTTTATTTATTATTTTTAAACTCGTTTTTTTATTTATTTATTTATTATTTTTATTTTTCAATTTTTTTTATTTATTAAAATAAATTATTAAAAATTTATTTTAAGAAAAGCCCTGAGTTTTTGTCTCATGGCTGTTGGTTGCAGTTGCATCATTAATGGCTTCACGGTTGCGCTGAGGATTACAGAATTTTTTTATTTTTTACAGCATCTTCTTAATGTAAATGGTGTATTTTATATATATATGTATATTTGCTAATTTTCTAAATGCCACATGTAGAATAAAGGGATTTTATGAAATATGAATTTAAGTATAGATACGGTTAATTTTCTTGATGACACAGCATGTCACAGGATAATTTTTTACAGTTTCTGACTCTGACAAATAGTATAATTTTGGTATTTTTTTTAATGAACACATGCCTTTCAAACACGTCGTCAGGTTTTGTGGTTCAGAGGGATGAAGACTAGCGACTGTAACGACATAAACACAACCACCACATCTCTGCCTTGATCTAATTAGAACGTTAAAATTCCAACTAAACCCTTTGAAAGTTTGTCCAAAAGTAAGAAGCAGATAAACATTCATCCTCACAAAGACAACTACACACACAGCTACACACAACTACACAACTACACACAGCGTCAGTCAGCGTCACTGAAAGAACTAAACCTGTCGGTTTGTGTTTCAGGTTGAGGAAAATGTGGCAGAAGAGGAAATGTTCGGTTCACAACTGTTACCTGACCATCGCACACGCCACTGTGAGTGTGTTTGTGAGCGCTGCTGCACAAATAAAGCTTCAACTGATTGAATCTTATCCTGTTTTCTCTGTTTCCGTCCCGCAGCCGAACAAACCTCCCACCAGACTGAATCTTCTCACCTGTCAGGTTAAACCCAGCGTGGAGGACAAGAAGTGCTTCGACCTCATCTCTCGTAAGACGCAAACATGACAACAGGCATTACAGCACGTTACCACACAATAATGTGCACAAACACAACATATATGTGCAAAAACACGCCTTTAGATACAGTTTTTACACAAACATTTTAATTCTACATAATAAATGTCACCCTCTGAACCCCGAAACCCACCAGCAGGTTTGAAAGGCATGTTGTCTTTAAAATAAATCACCAGCATTACATTCATATCAGCAAAAACTGTGACGACAGAAGGAGCCACCACACGTTTAGCTTTCTGACAGGCCTTCAAATGCTCGTTTGTGTCGTTCCTTTGGGAGAACAACCAAACCTAAGCTTAAAACAGGGATCATTTATCCAAATATGTTTTTTTAAAAACATGCCTCAGTTGAAAATTTGCCAAAAATAAACCGTTTGCTTTAACAAGATTCTGTAAAGAATAAAAAATTCTGTGATCCTCGACGCAAACATGAAGCCATTAATGACTCGGCCGTGACCAATATTCACATTACAAAAATTCACCAACTTTTAATCTAAATTGCAGGCTGAAGAGCAGAAAGGATGGTAAAAAGATTAAAAATGTGAATACTTAAATATATTTTAGGACACTGAGCCACTATTTGTTTCCAGTTTTGGAAAAATCACCTGTGGACACTTTGAATAATGTTGTAGCTGTTTTAAAAAATGTCCATAATCAGAGAAATTCACATTTTGTTTTGTGTCTGTGTTTATGTCATTCTGCACAGAAGACTTTTCTGAGTTCTAGTCGTGGTGGTTCTGGTTCCACAGAGGTGCTGCAGGACAAATACAAGCCTGTGTAACATTGAACTCTTTCTCCTCCAGATAATCGGACGTACCACTTCCTGGCTGAGGATGAAGCTGAATGTGTGGCGTGAGTCCAGCTTTATTCAGACTGACTGTCAAAAGGGGAAACTCCACAGAGTTCACACTTTTGGATCTGTGGTTCTTTAGAGTGCTGAAGGTTCTTCATGTGTTTCTGAGTTATTTGGTTTTGTTGGCAGGTGATGGCATGGTATTAGAGCTGTAGCTAACAGTTATATGTCATCACAGTTTCCCAATCTGGCATCTTGGAGCATGTTGTTCTGTCTGGCCAGCAGTCCTGAACCCAGAATGTTAAAGGTCTTCTAATAGGTAGAACCCTGAAATGCTGCAAATTGTTCAACTTTTTTGCCTACAAATTACACAAACAATTATCAAATCTTGCTATGGAAATAGAACCAGGTCGATCTACAAAGACAATAGTTTTTTAAAGAACCCATTTTTATTAAAGTTCTTCAGAGCACCATTTGAGATGCCTAAAGGAACACCATTTAAGATGCCTAAAGGAACCATTTTTGATGGTTCTTTGGGTTTTTTGTTGAAAAACGGTTTGGAAACAATGGTTCTTTAAAACTCTCTTGGTGAAAGGTTCTTTGTAGAACTAAAGATGATTCTGTAGCATCACTGTGAATAACCATTTTTGTTTCTAGTTTGCAGCTTTATTTTGTCGGGTTAGCATCTCAAAAGGACTTGAACAAAATAGTCTAAGTACAGTGTTAGTGGAGTGTGATATTTCTTTTATTGGGCAGAAAAATAATGGTTCTTAAGTAGTTCTTCAAAGCGGCGTCACCTGTTGAAGAACCTCTTTATGTGCTGGCAGGTAACAGGCTGATGTTAGAGCTGCAACTGATTGATTATTTTTAGTTTGGATTAATCCTTTGTTCCATAAAACATCAGAAAACCAGGAAACCCTGTTAGCAGAAAAGAACCAGGGAGCTCCATGAAGAACTATCTTAGACGTCTTCTTTGAGGTTCCTTTAGAGATAGAAGTGGTTCTTCTGTTGCATCACTGTGAGGAACCATTTTTGTTTTTCTGACGTAGCGTTAGCATGTCAATGTAAAGTCTCAGTACAGAGTTAATGGAACAGTGATGCTAAACTGCTGCAGCGTTCTTTTATAATGACACTGTGTTGTTCTGCAGCGCTGGTGTTTCTGCTAACATGAGAACCCGTTGTGTGTTCAGCTGGATCTCGGTGCTCAGCAACAGCAAGCAGGAGGCTCTGAGCGTCGCCCTGGACGGCGGCCGGAGAGGCGGCGGAGGCGGCGAGAGCAGCGTGGAGGATCTGACCCGAGCCATCACCGACGACATCCGACGGATGCCAGGAAACAGCAGCTGCTGTGACTGCGGAGCTCCAGGTGGTCTCCACCGATCGATCAATCAGTCGTGTCATGAACCAACAAACAACCTCAGCAGCCACAAAATACATCAGGCTTCATTTTGAAATGAATAAAAGGTTTTAGTTATGTGACAGAAATTGAATCTCCAAGAAATGTAGTATTTTTTCCCACTACATATATATCATATTTAATCAAGTAAATAATTATTCTAGAATGAAATAAAATGTAAACTAGATATTTGAGGTTTAAATTAGTCATTGAGAGAGAATCTTGAGCTATTTACAGACTTTCAAAGGTTAGGAAAACATGTGATATGTCCAAGGTTTGGTCATTATTGTCCTGGCTAGCTTGGAAGCTGCAGCAGTAACAGATTATAAAAGACGACAGTAGATCCAGACCAAAAATAAAAACCCCAGAATTAACCAGTGGTTTTAAAAGACATGTTATCTGTTAGAAAATTACCAAAACTACACCATTTATCTGAGCCTTAAGCTGTGAAAACCAAAAGATTAGTTGGATTTTCAGCTTTCCAGCGGTCCTTGAACTACTCGCTCCATTGGAAAACTAATCTAAGCTTTAAATAGCATTTCATCAAAATCATTTTGTTTTTCATGTCTTATTTACAAACTCACCAAACAAACAGTAACACCAGATCTATACGTATTACTGTATTTCTAAACATCCTGGAGGTCAAAGGGCAAACTTTGGTGTTTAATGTGAAAGTCAGCAGGTGGCGTTCAGGTGACCTCTCTCTCTCTCTCTCTGTAGATCCTGGATGGCTCTCGACCAACCTGGGCATCCTGACCTGCATCGAGTGCTCAGGGATCCACAGGGAGATGGGCGTCCACGTGTCCAGGATCCAGTCTCTGAGCCTGGACAGCCTGGGAACCTCAGACCTGCTGGTGGGTCACACCTGTTAGCCAACTAGCTAATCCATTAGCAGCCAGGTGGAGCCATGAGTTTAGTTCTGCGTATCGGTAGACAAGGCATTTATCGTGCACGTCCAAACATGGCCAGTGCAGTTTAGAAAGTTTGTGATAAACCATAAATTCAATTGGCTTCATGTTCAGTTAGCTTGGATTTAGCTACAAGTTCAGTTGTTCCAAAGCTGTAACGCAAAGTCGGACAGCTTTGAAGTCCAGTTAGATCCAATTTAGTTTCACGATAGCTTTTTCCACTCAGCCCAGAGTTAGCTTCAAGGTCCAGTTAGCGAAGAAATAGTTTGTAAATCTAGTTAGTTAAGCATTAGCATGTAAGGCCACTTAGCAAAGAGTTAGCATGTAGGTACAGTTAGCTTTGATTTAGCTTATAAAACTAGTCAGCACAGAGTTAGCTTGTAAGCCAAATTAGCGTCCATGTCTTGTTAGCTCAGAGTTAACTTCAAGGTCCAGTTAGCTTCGAATTAGTTTCCAGATTCAGTTCATTTTGAGTTAGCCTAGGGTTAGGGTCAAGCTAGCTTTGAGTTAACCTCTATGCTGAACTAGTTTCTATGTTGTCCAGTTAGCTGAGAGGTAGCATCCGGATGTGGAATTAGC
>NW_007580257.1:4451-6173 GCF_000690725.1 Stegastes partitus | reverse complement strand
TATTAATCTTTGTTCTCTCTCCTGTAGTTGGCCAGAAATGTTGGTAACTCTGGTTTTAATGAAATACTGGAGGCGAACCTGCTGAGTCCGTCACTGAAGCCATCACAGCACAGCCACATGTAAGACACACTAACGCACAGCTGTCACACTACTATTAATTATATTTAACGTATGCTAGTATTTTAATGTGCAATTTAACACTTGTGGTGCTGTGTTTTTATGGCGTTCAGGGCCGAGCGCAAAGACTTCATCCTGTCAAAGTACCAGGATGTTCACTTTGTGAGGCGGAGCCATAGTTCAACTGCAGCACTGCGACTCGGCCTGCAGGAGGCGACCAAGAGCTGCGACATCTACAGTCTGCTGCAGCTGTACGCTCAGAAGGCGGAGCTTAGCCAGCCGCTGCACGCACACATACAGGTACGAGTATATACACACACAGGTATACACACATACAGGTACAAGTACATACACACAGGTATACACACATACAGATAAAAGTATACACACAGTTATACACACACACAGGTATATACATACACAGGTATATATACACATACAGGTAAACACACTTACAGGTACGAGTATATACACACAGGTATATACACAGGTACACACACGCATACACGTAAAAGTATGCACAAGTAGCCACATAGGATACACACACAATTACGTGTGCACACTCACATACAGGTAAACACACACGATGTACTCACAGTTGCATGTGCACATACAAACAAGGTATACACAGGTACACTAACATAGACGTACAGTTTTATATACACAGGTACGTACAGGTATAAATGTACACACACAAGCAGGTCACACATCAGGTATACACACAGCTACATACAGGTATCATACTGGTGCACACACATGACGTGTACATGGTTATATTTGCACATTGACATCCAGGTATATAAACATATACACAGGTACACACACACCCGCTCAGCTGTTTGTTTCCATGCCAACAGGAGAAAGGTGAGACGGCGCTCCATTTAGCCGTCCTATTGGCCGACAGGACGTCGCTGCACATCCTGGACTTCCTGGCTCAGAACTGGTCAGTCAGCGTGTACACCCGTGTGTTAGTGTGTACACCTTGGTTTTCCTGTGTGTTTACCTACATGTTTACCTGTGTGTTACACCTGTGTGTAAGTGTGAAAACCTTTGTTTACCTGTGTGTTTACCTGCATGTTTACCTGTGTGTGTGTGTGTGTGTGTGTGTGTGTGTTTTGTGTGTGTGTGTGTGTGTGTTTCCAGCTCTAACGTGGACACCCAGACGTCGTCAGGAAACACGGCGCTGCACTACAGTTGTCTACACAACAAGAGCGACTGTGTGAAGCTGCTGCTGAGAGCCAGAGCCAACACACACATCAGTAATACACACACACACACACACACACACACACACACACACACACACATCAGTCATACACACTCACACTCACACATCAGTAACACACACACACCATCCTTTTAGGTTCAGATAGTTAAAAGTGAGTGAGTTTTAGTGAACATGGAACTCTTTCTGTGATAAAGTTTCTCACTCTGAGCTCACACGTGTAGAACGAATGAAGCTGGATCTAAAGACGAACTACTGAACTAACATTTTACCCGTTGGTGTTTTAGAGAACGAGTTGGGAGAAACTGCTCTGGACGTGAGCCGCAGGTTGAAGCACGGCCACTGTGAGGCGCTGGTGAGTCCGTCGGTGGAGTTCAGTC
>NW_007580257.1:0-3721 GCF_000690725.1 Stegastes partitus | reverse complement strand
TGTTTGTGTCATTTTGTGTCTCTTTGGGACAGTTTTGTCACGTTTTAGAAGTTTCTTCTATGTTTCGCTCTTTGTTTTAGTAGTTTTGTGTGTTTTGGGGACAGTTTTGTCTGTTTGTGTTAACTTTGTGTCGTTGTTTGTGCCTCTTTTTTTCTTGTTTTGTTTCATTTTTGTGCAATTTTTTCTCGCTGTGGTCATTTTGTGTCCTTTTTTTTTGTTGTTTTGTGTCATTTTGTGTCTCTTTAGGATGTTTTTTTTTCTCCTTTCTTTGGTTTCGTGTCTCGTTTTTCTCATTTTGTGTCTTTTTTTTTAACAAGTTGCTTCCATGTTTTCACGCTGAAATTTAACAACATGTGATCAGATCTGTACCAACAAGTCGAGGGAAACATTCAGTCAGTTCATTCTCATTGGATTTATTTGCAGAAAGCAGATTCTTAAAGTCGTTTGTCTTTTGAATGTCTAGTTTGTTTTGTTTTCTCCTCGTAGTCGGAGCCGGATGGAGTCAGAACCTGAACAGAACTCACTAAACCAACATCTCGGTGTGTCTTTTTCAGAACGGTCCAGTGAAGAAGGAGCGCTTCTCCTCCTCTTCGTCCTCCTTCACGCCCTCCTTCTCCTTCTCCTCGCGGCCCTTCATCTTCAGCCAGTCCTCCTCCTCCTCCTCCTCCTCGGTGGCTCCGGCCTCCTCGGCAGCTCCAGGACCGGCAGCCGGGGGCCTCCTCAGCGTGGGCCGGAGGTTAGCCATGGCCATGGAGCTCCACAGCCGCCCGTCTGGCTCCGCCCCCAGCCCGCCGCCGCCGCCACCGTCCTCCCCCGCTCCCCCGCTGCCCCCCAGGGTCAAAGGTCAGCTCACGTCTATGTTGTTTTAGCTTTTATGCAGATGATACACTTCAATGTTTTTGTCCTTTTGTGTCAGAAATCCTAAAATAAAAGCTGATATTCAAATAACAGCATCAGCAAATGAAGGTCGGCTACAGATGAAGGCCTTTAAAACACTCAGTAATGCTCAGTAAATTCAGCATAATGTACGTTTCTACAGCAGTGACATGATCAGTGGTCGTCACTCTGCTGATGCTGTTTACATTCACTTCAATAATACCGTCAGGCATGTTATCTTTACAAAAAAAAATCACCAAAATTACATCTTTTATCAGAGAAAGAAACTGTAAAATCAGAAATATTTGTAGAAGTTCAGCCTTCCGATGGTCCATGAACTACTCGTCTGTGATGTGCTGTTGTCAAAATGAACCAATCTTGGAATCATAATTTTTAATCACTTTATTCTACATGTCTCATTAAAAAAAATCCCCCCAAAATAAACCCTTTGCCGTAACCAGAGTCTGTAAAAGCCAAAAAATTCTGAGCTCCTCTACGCAGCCAGGCAGCCATGAGTGACTCGGCTGCGAGCAACACGTAGGTGACAAAAAATCAGGGACTTTTCAGCTGAACTGCAGGATGTGTTTCCACAGAGCAGAGACAAGACAAGAATGGAAACTCATGACAAATGCAAATAGTAAAATATCTATATTGTACCGTTTTTCCGTTGTTGGTGACACGTGTGGAAACTTGGAAAAAGAATGTACATGTTGAATTTATTTAAATAAATCAACTGTAATTTCTTTGCATGGTTCTGTTTCCATCGAGGTGCAGGACTTTATATCGCAGTGAGAAATGTGCCAGAAGCAGAAAAGGCCGTCCTGGGTTCAGATGGTTAAACAGCTGAACTCATACTGAACCTAAAAATGTCCTTTATAAAATCTCAATCTGCAAAATACACGTTTCTTTTAAAAATTTGCAAAAAAAAATAAGACGTGTCCACAGATTTTACCAACACCAGAGAAAATGGAGACTCTAGATAGTAATAATATTCAACTCTTTACATTTTTGTGTATTTTTCATGCTCTGTGTGCAGCTCAGCCTGAAATGATCATGAAATCTTGTCTTGTGACTGTTGGTCGCAGCTGAATCACTGATGGAGGCTCAGTTGAGGTTAGAAGCACAGAATTCTTGCAAACAGCTAATTTTTTGCATTTTTTTAAAGGAGACACATAGAATGAAATGATTTTTTAATGAAATATCTCATTTTCAAGCTCAGTTCTGATCGTTTTTCCGACAGAACAGATGAGTCGGTCAAAGACGATTGAGAAGAATCCAGTGCTTCTGTGTTTTTACAGCTCCTAGCTCTGATAAATGGTGTCGTTCTGGAGATTCTTTTGAAGATGACTCGACTTTTAAAGGCTTAAAACATTTACACTGGCACACGATCAAACAGAAACCTCGCTTCTTTCATTTAGTCTGCAAATAAAACTCTTTGCTCCTCCAGCTCCCAGCGTTCCTCCCCCGCCTCCCCCGGCTGGAGGGGAGGGTCTGGGGGAGGATGAGGAGGAGGCCGAGGTGTTCTTCAGCCTGACGGCCAACAGGAAGACGACTCCTCCGCCTCCCATCGCCGCCCGCAACAAGAGGAGCTGCTCCGAGTCCAGCAAGCTGGGTAAGGCCAGAGACACGCTGCCATTAGTCCGTCACGGCGACGCTGTTATTAACGCCGACGTGTCTCCGCAGATTATGGGATGCCGAGCAGCCCGAGGATCTACAGCGGCCCCGAGTCCTCCTTCAAGAAGTGCGTGTGAGTGTCTCGAGTTCAAACAGTGCGTCCAGGAGCAGGCCTGTGATTGGCTCAGGGGCGCGGTGATGTCACAGCCAAATACACGATAAAAACAGCAACGTGTTCACAAGCAGCTCAGCCTGTTAGCAGCTAAGACGGCCGACGTTTCACAGGATTATTAGTGTTTACTACACCTAAACTGCCTCTTTTATCTCTGACAGATGTTTTAATATGTTCTGAGGTCTTTTTTTAAAATGCAAAAACACGATTATCTGCTTCAACCGAGCTGTTTTTATCGTCACTTCTGCTGCTGAAGGCGTCTGTGAATCTTTCTGCTCCGCATCTCTCATTCACGAGTCACCGCAAAACATCAAAGTGTCCTGATTAAAAGTGGAAAATCACAATAAAATCAAAGCCTATGTTGGTCATAAATGGCACCGGGCCACACCAACGGGGCAGTTTTATGTAAAAAATATTATAAAAAAAGCTGAAGGACGCTGAAATGTTAATGAAAGGAAACCTTTTTCCAGTTCAACATGTCAAAGTGGGACATATAGAAAACAGCTGCAGGAACAAACGCCTCCACTCATTCGGCTGAATGTTAATTAAATCTTTTTCACTGCTATATAAAGTCACCTCGATGGAAACAGAATGAAGAAGGAGCGAGAAACGTCTTCTTTTATACAGATGGAATGATGGAAATCACATAAGAGGAAAAACGACAGAATTTCTTTATGTATTTTACAAAAAATATAAAAAACAAACAAACCTGGAATCAACGTGTCTGCAGGTTTTACCAACACTAGAAAAAAACAGAGAAGGCTCAACATACTGTACATATTTAACTATTTATGCTTTTAATGAGCTTCTACACTGAAAAATGAAGCCACGGTGAGGGAAAATGTGACGCGAGCAATGAAAAACTGGTGATACAAAATCTGAATTTGAAGCAGCAGAAAACAAAAAAACATATATATATATATGAAATAAATGTTTGTTTTATATAAATAAAGCAGCTTTTCTTTGGCTGAACTCGGACTTTAGTGACCTCTGGTGGACAGAAGCTGAACTACAGGTCAGATTTATAACAGTACAGATAATTAAATTCACTCATTCTCT
>NW_007580256.1:25514-44841 GCF_000690725.1 Stegastes partitus | reverse complement strand
GAGCAGTTCCAATAGGGTCTTCGCACCCTTTTGGGTGCTCGGACCCTAATTAAAGGACAGAAATGATTATTAATGTACAACAAAAACATTTTAAAATAAAAACATCTATTCAAGCCTGGATTACAGACCAGCCTCTTGGTTTTTGGTTCACTTATATAAAACCTTGTAGCTCGATCAAGTCAAAAAAACAAACCCACACTTGCAGAAAAAACCTCAGGATGCAACAAGGTATGTTTATTTGTCAAGTTCACAACATATCAGACTGCATTCAGTCTCCCTTCAGCTCTAACAGGGTTTCTCTGCTGCTCAATAAGACAAGTTCAGGACACACTGTTCCATAATGTTCTGTAAAGAACCAACACGTGTACCGACTGTTATCGTAGCTGTCTGGTGGAGTTTATTATTATTAATGACACTGATGGATGTAGTGGAACTTTCTCCGTCAAAAAGTTCTGTTCATACAGACTGAACTTTTGCTGAAGCATGTTTAACACCATTCATCGTCAGCAGTTACACGGTACCTCAGAACTTTGTTGCATCACACTTGTTTTGATTTTTTTTTTCAAAATTATCTTATTTCTCAAAATAGAGTTTTACTAATTCATTGCTACAGAATACGTAAAGCAGTTGTTTTTGTTTTTTTTTCTTTTAACATAATTGCTGTAGTTTTGTAATGATTTTATACACGAGACAGAGAGAAGAGCCGAAGCTCAGCACACAGAAAGTATTAGAAACGACAGCAATAACTGCAGCGGTTCATCACGTTACAGCCGAGGAGCTGCGGGAAAGAGTTTACAAGTTAACAGGAGGAGAAGAAACAAAGAAAAGCAACACAAAGAAACAAAATCTAGCAAATCAGAAAACAGCAGGGTAGCTACGACTCCACCAACAGCTGCTCTGTTGTGTTTCTCCTTTGAAAAATCTTACTGGAGCAAACTGTGCACATCTCTGAAATCTGAGTTGTTGGCTCAAAGTTAGATGCTTAAGAAACCAGCTTAAGTTTTTAGCGCCAAAACCAATCCAGTGATACAGTACAAAGTGATCAGTAAAAACTTCTAATAAGACTTTAAGCAACGCTCAGAAACCTCATCGTGACGATTAAATCATTCAGGTAGGAGTGTTAGCAGGAAAAAAACAAACACAAAAATCAAACATGTCAGAAACGCATCAAAGTAAGACTCAAAAAATAGCAAAAGAACAGCGACAGTTTAAAGCGTTGGAGCTGTGATGACCAATTAGTTCACTATGTCGTCGTAATATTTACACACAAAAGGAAAAAAAATTAAATCTTTATCACAAAGGAAAACTTGAAAGCAAGCAGTAAATATGATGTTACTTATCATTTATTTACAACACAGATAAGCTATTTTAACAGGTGTATGCAAATGATGACGCGAGTTGTTAGTTACTGGACCACACGGGGACTCGGTGTGGGTGACGATTTAAACATGCAGTGTTTCAGTGCTCCCTCTAAGCCTTGGTAGTGAAATGGGACCACGACACTCAGCGGATAGAAAGACAGACCAGCTCGCTTCAGTTTTCACACCTAGAAACCTCTTCAGCTTTCATCGTTTGTAAGTTTTTTATTATTTTCCAACACTAACAATCTTTTTTTTTTTTCCCTGAAATTAGTCTTCAAGTATTCACTGTTAGAAAAAAAGTGAGGTTTGAATGTCAAGATTCTGCGTTGAGTCCCTCGAACTCGTCACAATAAGAGCGCTCACATTTAGATTAAGTCTACTGCCGTGTTAACCCCGACACCTTACATTCACACTACATCGACTACGACTTGAGGAATTCTTCGCTGCTGCAGCAGTTTAACCTGATCCACAGACGAACAGAGTTTGGCAAGCGCAGATAACGTCCTGTCGATTGTTTGCAAATTAGCCAAAATGCCACCAAATCGTTCCTAAAGTTCCCTCTGTGGTGGTGTGAAGAAACAAAAACCGCCAAACTCTGCTTCTCTTCCCTGATCTGTCCTCCTGCCTGTGGTGGCTGTATTAGTAGCAGTGAATACATACGCTGATGTCACAGCATCTAGAAGCAATCCTCTTGTTTACTGTATTAAGCTGAAATAACTGTGTTTAGTAGTGTAGGTTCATTTGTGTCTGCGAGCTTCTAGGCTGTTGCAGCGTTAGCCTCCTTTGGCTAGCAGCAGGCTAGACTGAGTCTTATCAAAGCATTAGCAGTGTTTTAGCATCGTTACTGTGACTAGCTTGGTAAGAATAGCAGCAGCTAGCATTTGAAGCACTACTGTAAGCAAACAATATGTTAAGCTAAGTTATCGGCGACTAGAAGCTAATACTGCCTGGCACGTTACTCTTACAAAATGCATTCTAAGCGTGTTAGCCTATTCAGAGCCGATGCATGCAGCGATGTGGGTTAGCGCGGTCTATAAGCTCTATGCTACTGGCTAGGTGGCGAGAGAGCAGGCGTAGAGGGAGCACTGATTGATTCACTGGTGTCACATCAGTATGTCCAGGTCGTCACCGTGGTCGTCTTCCTCCGTCACCCGTAGCGACAGCACCTCCTCGTTCAGAAACAGGCCGCTGAGTCGCTCCTTTCGAGCCTGTCGCTGCTCTTTCAGCTGACGCTTCCGGAGCGCTTTCTGCTGGAGCTTACGCTGCTTCGAACGTTTCTGTAGGACAGGAAGGGAGGAGAGGAGTTAGTGAGGACACCTAGAATGTATTTGTTACAGGAAAACTGACATGTATGTGGTAGAGTTTGGTGAGAAACAGCCCAGGATTATAGCTGTGACTAGAAATGTTCTGGATCAATGTGAAGAATCACAGCTGATCCAGGACAAAATAAAGTCAAAGTCAGATCCTGTCTTTCCTGCCCTCTGTGTGTGTTGTCCACCTCAGCCTGACAGTGCTGCTGTACTTGCTAATGACAGACAGGATCCACACTGAAAGCATATTTCACAAGAGTGACAATTACAGTGTGTGAATCTGAAAAACATATTCAGTCACACTGAGCTCGTGAAATTTGCTAAATCACTTAGACCAGCCATATCTGATCATTCTCCTCACGACAAATGATTAGGCAACAGTTAACAGTGGTTTCATGATGACAGGCCAACATAAAGCTCTGCTGTGTTTGTGAAGCGTCCCCGTAATGCTGCTGAATGATAGTTTCTGTGGTACAGAGCTGCTTGATTGTAATATTGTGGTCATGATTATTGATTGTAGAGACACTTTTGTTTGGCACTTTCAGATTTAAATAAGCAGAGCACTGCTTTCATGTTCATGTTGTGCTACATTCCTGCTAATGCAGCCGTCTTTGCATCAAAATATGACTTAAAATAATGTTCTTCTTTAAGTTGTATCCACATCGACTTATCAATACACAGAACAGTTTACCAATGTTCAATAAACGCCTCAGGCTAAGGTAGAGGCTATAACCAGGCAGCTTCTAGTCTCCATTTACTGACTGCAGAGCAACAGCTCAGATGACCAAGAAATATCTGAAGAGAGTGAAATCAGGTCTTATGTTGGATTTACTGAAGCTGAAACCATGAGACTGTATCTACATGAGCTGTTTCATATTAGCGGAGACTTTTCTATGAGCGGAGCTCATTATAAACATCAATGTTGCAGTCGATCATGTTTATTCTCATTCTAATTATGAAAAGTCAAAATTCTAGAAATCCTGTTTAGGAGTCTCTTACTTTGAATTTCATCAAACCATCAGTACTAGAAGTCTCTGATTAATAGTTTTGGGCCTGATCAATACTTTGACTAAGAAGCCTGTAAAAAAGTTTTTTGTCATGTCCGTGTGTCAGAAACACTTCATGTAATAAAAGCATCACACTGGAATCACATTGATAACCAGGACAATATGGATGTTATACAAATCATTTTTACATAGACACGTTCATGTTTCTTACTTTAGAGTCTCGTATGCGTTCTGCAGCGCTGGACAGGTTGCCATCGCTGTGAGCTCGGCTGATGTTGGCCACACTGCTGCCACTGCAGGCTGAGGCTGTTCCACCTGGAACACAAGACCATATGAGAAACAGTGTTACAACCAGGAAGATGTAAAAAACAAACAAACTGTGCTTGTTACTTTTTTTTATTATTATTATTTCAACACTTGATGTGCCTCTCTGGATCTGTGACATTCCTGCAGGCTCCTCTGCTGGTGTCACCATCACTGTCACTTTAGTGCAGGTCAACAGCGTCACATCCTACCTGCTACAGAGTTGGAGGCCGTGGAGCCGGTGGAGGAGCTGGCGGAGCTGACCATGCTGGCGTTACTGCTGCTGGCTCCGCTGACGCCGCCTGTACTGGCGCTGCTGTGGCTGCTCCTCTTCCAGCTCTCCCTGGTGCTGCTGGCTCGCTGCCTCGGGCTGTGCTCTCTGATGTAGTTACGCACCTGATGACGTCACGCAGGTCAATAACAGAGAATTCAGCGAAATCAGAGAGGAAACTAATGCACTGCACGCAAACTCAACTTTTCTTTAACCGAGGGTTTGACATACAGAGATAATGGACGTGTTAAGTCACCTCTGGTTTGCTGATTGTGGCCTTAAATGACAAACATGCATTTAACTTCACTCTTCACCGGCATTTACAGCATAAAATTCTAAACTGTCAGTAATCAGACTTTGATGCTCATGAAACAGTGACAGTGAAGGAAAAAAAATCCATAACGACAGCTGTTATATATTATACATGAGTCAATTTAAAATGTTTTTTACTTTGATTACTCAGAGTTTGGTCTCAGGCTGCAAATACTGACTAATGTTTATTCATTAATGGTTGATTATTTCTTTGATCAACAGTGTCAATAAAAACAATAAGAAGATGTCCAAAAAAATATCAAAAGGTGACTTCATCTAATTTCTTGATTTCAGTTATGCTTAAACTAATCAGAAACTAATCAATGAATCCCTCGATCAATCCAATTAAGAGGTTATGTGCTTAGTTTTTTCTCCTTTATGGCAAACAAAATCATAAAATCTTTGCATAAGAGATGATGGAATCAGCAAATGTAGACTTTAATGCTCATAAAAATGACAAACAAATACAGAAATTAATCAATTAATCACTTGATTGATCTCAGTACGAGGCTACGTGTGACGTAAAAGTATCCTACGGTAGTTTTCAGTGGGTTTCAGGGTCGGTCCTCACCTGTTTGAGTTTCTCATCAGTGAGACAGTTGAGCTCGATGATGAACTCGCTGTCGGTGGGAGAAATCTGAGCACAGGGATCGATGATCTTGATGATGTCCAGCTGCTCTCTCAGGCCCATCTCTGTGCTCACCTTCCGACTCAGGTACTCAATGTACTCCACCTGAAAGCAGAAAAACACACACGGGTTTGTCTCTGTCGTCCGGGCGTCACTGTCAGTCTATCATTATGCATTACCAGAGAAAACCTTGACACATTCTGCAAAACAATGCAAAAATAGCGGCATGACTGAGCTTTTCAGCGGCACTAGTGCTAATTCTGAGCACAAAAAGGTGCGTTGGCTTTGTTTACCTGTTCATCGTTGGTCATGGCACTCCAAGGCAGCTCATCCAGGTTGCGATGAGGGTGAGGCTTCGGCTTCCTCTTAGAAAACAAACACGGTGAACTCGGCACACTCGGGATTATGTCAGAGAGGACATCACTGCCGCTGGCAATGTCACTTCCTGGCAACTGGGAGACAACAATAAGGACAGATCAACAATAAGGTGTGAAGAAAGGGTTCGCAGTCACAGTTAGATGTGAAAAAAAACCCATCCATCCATGTTCTGATGGCTCAAAGCATATAGTACGTACAGAATATATATTAAGCACTTCTAATATGTAAAAATCAAAGGTAAAATTGGCCCACAGACCAGCTAATAACCTACCTGCCACTCGAATTCGCTGTCAGACCAGTCCCAGTATGTGCTGATGGAGGAGGACACATCGCTGCAAACGCTGCCCTCAGGAAACAAATCCAGTGACGTTAGTTCTTGGTCATCCAGGAGGGAGTAGCAGTCGTCCTGATCCCCCACAGACACGGAGGAGAAAAGCTCCTCGCTGCACTCTGAGCTCGCAACGCTGGTCCCACAGGACGTGAGGTTCCACCTGGAGAGAGCAAACAGTCGGACTCAATGATTTGAGTCATTTCTGGAAAACTGTGCTGATCGTCTCCCAGATAAGATTCAAAATTCAGGAGTTCTGTTTGTCACATGCTCATACGATATGTGCAGTGAAATGCAAAGTGTCTGTTTCACAAGACTGCAATAACAAAAAAACATTCTTTAAAAAAACTAAGTAATGAGGAGGTAGTGAAGCTAAAGTGCAGCGTTCTTTGTGCAAGAGCTGCAGTCATGTGTGTTTGTTGTGTACAGGAGGGAGTGCTGTTCATACAGAATACAGATGAGTAGAAGCCTTTCAAACAACTGAATCTTTGAGAAACACAAAACAAAGTCCATCTTAACAAAAGGATATTACAAACAAAAAACCAAGATGCAGGAGTCAGTCCAGTGAGGATAACTAAGCCTTCAAATGAAGAGGCTAAAATGCTGCTCTTACAGTTTCCTAATAGCAGCAATTATCAGTGCCAGAGGCTTTTGGCAGTGGAATCACTACGCACGGGCTGTAATCTGTAAATATCCACACAGTAACTCATGGAACATGTTAGACTCCTTCCACTTTACTGAAGAGAATTATAAAGACGACAAGAAGACGCACAGCTACATGTTAAATGTGGTTCTTTGGCATTTAGAGGGCGATCACGCACATCTGTCCAGCCTCACATCCCCACACATAATAATAAAGTCACATCCATCATAAACACAGTTTTAATACTTTCAAAAATGATCAAAAACATCGACAGATTTTCAACCTGACAAATGACCTTATCCAGCATTCAAAGTTTTTCTAATTGTCGGTGTTCTAACTTCTAAAAACTGATTCCCAATAAAGTAAATGAATGTAAAAATGCACCACTTTGGCTCTGAAGCAGCCGCCTCTCCTTATCCGGAGTGAATCTGTAATCCCACCCAAAGCACTGATCTAATCTGATTTGCTCCACGCCGTGGAAACTGAAGAATAAATCTGGAAAAGCTCCTTTTTAATCAGACACACGTCAAAGATAAATAAAAGCATTTCAGCAAAGTTTTGTCTTATTCTAGAGTTTTTATTTTCACTACAAATGTGTTTTAGCTCCACGGTTTGGAATCTCAGTCAAAGGTCTCCTTAAATACTAACACCTGGTATCAGTATCTGCAAAAAACAAAAACATATCTATCGACGTCCAGCTAAAACCAGCAGATACTTGGGATCTTTTGTCCCATGAGACACTGCATTTTATAGAAGAATACGTTTATTTTCTTGCCACTTTCACAGTGTAGTTATTATCCATCTTTTCTACTAGTATTATCTATCGACTACTGTCCTAAAATGACTTTACTGTTGTTGTTATTTATTGATATATTGCGTTACTAAGTGTGAAGATGTTTGATGACTAACTACTGCTTGCAAATCAAATCCTTGGAGATAATACAGATAAAATCTACTCCTCTAACAGTGACAGATTTTGGATAGGGGAAAGCCTGAAGTTTTTAAACAACAACTGCAAAACGTGTGTCTTACAGCCAGCCTTGTCCTGTATGTCTGGATTAAACATATAAGCTTAATATATTCATACTAAAGCACTTCCACTGTACAGATGTATTTACGGCCACTATCAGCATAAAATGAGCGACTTGACAAGAACATTAGCATTTCTCAGCAGCACAGTAAGGTGCCATTTGCAGCAGCGTTTGCTGTAATGGCTGATCTTTCATCTCCTGAGAGTCAGCTTACCTCACAGCCAGGTGACTAACATGTATGAACACACACAAACACACACGCTCTACTCGCCTGTTACTGTGGAAACGGTGCAAAGGATCCGTTCTGTGGCAAGACGAGAGCTGACAGCCGAAGTCACTGACATCCAGGGTTCCCACATCGCTGAGGTTGGCTCTTTGGGAGAGGAGAGGGAAAGGCTCCTCCGGCGCCAAAAACTTCTCATACAGAGATTCAGACATGGTGAGGTGTACCTGACAAAGAGGAGAAGAGGCAACGATAAGACAAAAATAACAGGGTGCCTTTCAATACAGCTACAGCCTCAATAATTACCACATGGTAGAATAAACACATCGGACTTTCAAAGAAAGCTCCACAAACACAGCGTGTAGTGTTTGTGGCTGTGTCCATATAATTATGTAATTTAAAGTTTTTTGTAAACAGAATTGTTGGTGGCAGAGTTTAGACAACAAACACACAACTGAGGTTTTGAATATTTGTGTTAGCAAACATTAGCTAGACAACTAACTACAAGTGCAGACAAATTCTGTTGGGCCTCTTTAGTTAACGACATACAGCACAGTTTAAAAAAATCATTCTTGTCCTCAACATAAATACTCCATCTCTGTGCTGGTAATAAAGTTGATGAAGCATCCCTTTAGGTCTGAGAGTTCTTTTTACTGTAAATGTTTGGAAGTTTCAGGAAAATAGAGACGATTATATCATTTTTTTAAATTAAAGAGTAACATTTTCTTCTGTTTTTCACTGGTAACAAATGTGTACTTTGGACGGGCATTCGGTCTGTGTGAAAAAGCAAAATGTAGCCATGATAGACACTTAATCAACAGCTATAGGAGAAGCATTTGATAGAATGTTCATCACGTTCACTTAAAAGTAACTGATGCACATAATAAAAAGCAAACTTCAGCTGCATAAACAGACCACAAGCATTCTCCATGTCTGGCTCAAAGACAACGTTTCATATCTCCTTCAAGGCCTAAAAACACCCATTACCTGCTGTCTACCACCACCGCCCCCAACCAGTGGGCTCCCAGCAGCCTGCTTCAAGGGCAGACAGACCTACCGTGGGAGGCCCGTCCAGTAAAACCCAGTCTGAGCCAGCCACTGGGAACCTTAACCTCAGTACGGTGCAGTGACTCAGCCTGGTCTCCCTTTATACTCCTCTGGGTTTTAACTGCTTTCTTTGTTTAACGTGCATCAGGGTGAACTCATTCATGTATCCTATTTTATATTTTATGTATATACACGTCTGTATTATCATTGTTGAGCTAACATTAAAATCAACACCTGTGTATTCTGATAAATAGGCTAAAGCGGTTAAATTCAATGTAAGGTGTTTACATTCACATTAACCCATTTTCTCAACAGGAAATTGACAAATATTTATTGCAATTGACTGAAATGAAACATTAGCTTTTCTTTCTTACCCCCAAACTCTAACAGGCTTGCAGAATTTTATTTTTTTTTAAGAGGAAAATGAGCACAATCATGTATTTGATGTGACATTTTATCTCGTTTTATTGGGTTGAAGTGATTATTTCCTACAAAATTCAGCTGCTGATCATTTGGGATGAACTCTGCATCCAGTAAAATAACTGTACTTCTTTCTATGTTGCGTTATCGCACCACAGTACAATAATAACAACAACAACAAAAATAATAATAATAATAATAATAATAGTAATAAGCTGAGTTATTTTGCACTCATCATAATAAACCTACAAAATGATTAAAATCAACAGTAAGGCAAGACTAAAATCACAGTATATGGTGTATATGGCATCACATTGGCACATAAAGGAGACAAAAAACTATGATCCATTTGAATGTTTTTAAAGGATTTCGTTTAACTGCGCTTTACTGTTTGTACCTACAATAATAACATCGCACAGTTACTCAAAGGAAAAACTTTATTTTATTTAAATATTAGCGAGTAATAAAACCTGTAAAGCATATAAAGCCAGGAGGACATTTACTAGAGAGAAAACGTTGGTTTAATGGCTTAATTAAAGGCTAATTAAACTACAAACTCGCGATGTTGTCTTCTACCTGCTAAGTGTGTTAGCGACATCGCTCGTGCTAATTGTTGACACTGTTAGATAGCGCATACTTTACGCATTCAACTCTCGTAAACAGCGTGAAATGCTGTAAGTCACTGTAAAGATAACGCCACGAATAAAAGGGAAAGGGAAATAAAAGTCCAACATGGAAAGAAGCTAGCTACATTAGCTTGAGAATAAGTTACGTAAACCGCGCCGTGTTTAGAAAACGTGAACATTAAGCCTGTGACAACACAACACCAGCTAGCGTCGTTAGCTGGTTGCTAACGCTCCAAATCTCCACGTAGCCTTCACCGACCACAAACCCGCAGATAAGTGATATTTTCCCCGCGATAACAAACCACAGCGGTTCACCGATCAGGTGAGGTTGAAATTAAGAAGCCATCGACGGTAAAATACCAACCTTTTGTCGTTTAAACAGCGACCATTTCTGCCACCTCCATTTGCGAATCCTTTCTTTTCCGTCGATGATCTCAGCAGAGCTGTCACCGCGAGACTCCCGGAAGATCCCGCGGGTCATGTGACATGAAGGCGGAAGTTGTCGCATCAACAGAAAAAACTGGCAGAAAACACAACACAGACGGTTGTTCTTACATTTCTAATTCTGCTGTCTGTTCACGCTGCATGTTACTGCTCCGTTAGTGATGTCTTCCAGCCACGCAAAGGACCCTTCCTTCCTGGGAGGAAGAATACCGCTAGAAATAGAGTCGATGTCGAAAAACCTGAAGGATGTGGACCAGGAGCTTTTCAGAAAAATACTCAAAGGTAAAGAAAATTAGCCACGATATGATTTAACTCTCTCTCTCTAAACCAGCTATCCTAAACGTTGTTGTTCATAATGTATTTTATTGCAGTTATCTGTACAGCATGTCTGTCTGTTTAAATACAACAGAAGTGAGTAAACCCCTGCGCAATATAACCAAATGATTCAAAAATCTATTATCGCACAATAATTGCATTATTTTTAAGCTAACAAGGACAGTATTCCCCCAATCAAGAACGTGTACTTAATAAAGAGTATACTGAAAATACAGCAACCAAAGTAGACAGCTCAATGCAGCAAAGAAAACATGTGATCACTGAAACTAAACTGAGCAGCATGTGATTTTCAATTATCCTAACTGTATGAACACAGTTATAAAATAAGCTGTGAACACAACAACTTTCTGGGTTGTGTCTATCTACATGTCTGCATCTTGGCTCCACATGGAGTCTAAAGGGAACTAAAATACCTGCTTGTGAGACTTCACAAAGATGAAAGAGGTTACAGGAAAATCAGTGAGCAACTAGAACTCTGTGGAAATGCAGTTATAGCAACAATCAGGAGGTATGAAATGAACCCTAGTGTCTCTGTTCTTGGTACAGCGTAGTGTAGTGTTCGAGAGGCGAGTGCTTCAGACCTGGCACACCTCGGCACAGTTTCTTTGACTGTGAGAAGGACATTGCGTGAAGTCAGCCTCTATGCAGGGCATCCAGAAAAATCTAAGAGAATAGTGACCTCCCCGGTGCCTCTGTCTATTGGATGTGTCTGTGGGTTGTCTTCTATCCAGCTGTGGTCAGTGCTCTGGAGGGGAAGGACTGCAGAGAGGTGATGAAGTCGATCGCAGAGAGCAGCGTCATCCCGCAGGATAGGCTCAGTCACATCATAGCCGGGATGCACAGAGTTCTGTCTGAGGCCATCCGCATCCCAACGCCGCTACTTAAACAGGAGGTGAGCTGGTGTTGAAGCACTAGAGGTTTTATACTGAAACACACTGTTGTAGTGTGCATTTTATGATGAATTCCATTTAGACGCTTCAGTCTCAGGGTCCTGGTGTTCATGCCGGGTCATAGTCACACTGTGATGGGTCACTGGGGCACCTCAGTAGAGCTGACAGAGGTGGAAGAAGTATTCAGATGTTGTATTTAAGTAAAAGTACTAATGCCAAAGAGGTCACACATTAACATTTTATTTACATGAAAGTATAAAAATAGTATAGAATAAAATAGAAATACTTTATTGATCCCCATGGAGATATTCTGTTGTTACAGTAGTAAGCCGAGCAAAGTGACCATACAATTGAATAAGAAATAAGAAAAAGTACAGAATGCACAACAAAGTGTAATATGATTAAAAATGTGCTAAAGTGATAAAAGCATCAAAATATATTCCAAGTGCTAAAAGTAAAAGTACCTGCACATTTCAGAATAATGTGTATTGTATTATTTTATTATTTATTGATGCATTAACGTGTGCATCACTTTAAGATTGGAGCAGATAAAGGAAATTGAACTATTTTATAAGTTCATCTGCTAGTTAGTGTGTGAATTTCCTCTGAGGGATCAATAAAGTTTTACCTTAAAACTAAGTTTTATTTGCTGATTATGTTTGGTGTTAGTGAACTAAATCTGCAAAGTAACTAAAGTCATTAGACATATTTAGAGGAGTTAGAAGTAATATTTGTCTCTGAATTGCAGTGGAGTTGATGTAGTATAAAGCAGCACAATAAAGTACAAGTAACTCGGTTTTGCTCTAAAATAAGTAAATGCACTTTTCTATCTCTGATTAAATATTTCTGAGCAGGAAGTTAATCATCCTAAAAAATTAAGACACCCTTTTTTAAGTAAATGTTTAACTTCACCTTGTACACTGTGATTGTATTTTAACTTAAGTAAAATATGAATTAACATTTTGTTTGTGTCTTTTTTAGGCATTTAAGGAAGATCTAAGAGAACTAAGGCAAGGACCATCATTCTCCCATTTCTCTGTTTTCATTCATTATTATTCCTTCTTCTAATAAACACGACTCGCTCTGAAAATGCTGGAATCATCGTTTCTGTTTTGTTTCGTCATTAGGATACCCGAAGACTTCATCGCCGATTTCTGCAGCGTAGTTTTTGGAAATCGGTGCGTTGAATTTACAATCTGACAGTTTACATGTTTGTACATTTATTGTCCCCCACAAAGACACTTCAAGATGATTCTAGATTCTGTGTTTCCACACAGTGCTGCAGTCAGATACAGTGTTAGATCACTCTTTGTGTTTGTTTTTTCTTTCTTTTAGCCGTGCAGTTCTAGAAGCAGCTGCCTCCCAGAAAGACCCTCAGCTCCCCACAGTGACAGACTTTAAATGGAGAGTGGATGTGGCCATTTCTACGAGGTGAGACACCGAAGAACAGACGGAAGATGTTGAGAAACATACTGATGACTGTAACTCTTCTGAATAACTGTGACTGACTGATATAATGCAGTGGTGACGAGTTAATCGTACATTTCTCTGATAGATCTTTCCTCAGTATTATCCATATTAGAAACCATGTGATTGATGGCTGATCTTTGGTTCAGGCAGCAGAGCAGCACCTCAGAAAGAAGCATCTGGTGTCAAAGACAAAAATGTCAAATTGTTAACTACAATTTCAAAGTCTTTTTTAAAAAAATAAGTATAATTTTCCTACTTGCTTTCATCGTTGTGTTTTTTTCCAGCTCTTTAGCCAGAGCCCTGCAGCCGTCTGTTCTCATGCAGATGAAACTATCAGACGGGAGTTTTCACCGCTTTGAGGTACATCAACGACTGACTTGTTCCTGATTGTGCATCTGGTTTTACATTTGACTCTACAATTTAATTCTGAATTTTTGCATCTAGTTTACAAACCACAGGAGTCTCATTATTCCATGTTGGTACTAGTACCGAAAAATGCCTCAACTCTTCACCTTTAAATCACAGTTTTTGGTAGTTGTGCTGTTTATCTTGTAGCTTGTCAGCAGAAATATGGATTTTAGGAGTTGACGAGGGCGTCTTCTTTGCCTTTCACACAGATACAGGTGTTAGGCATAGCTTAAAGTTGTAATAAATCTAAATAAATCATTGAATCAAGCCTTTAAAAGGGATCAAAATGTCTAAAATACAATTACACACATACGGCATCATCCTCTTCACTCTTACACACATAAAACAGGATTATTTATACTATTTATTGTCTTTTAAAAATGTGTTTGTCTACATTTCACGAGCTCTTCATTTCATCCTCCTTAAACCTCCCAATTAAAACCTCAGAACTCATATTAGCTGCGGTAGAATTACAGACTGAATTAATTCCAGACTGCATCATTAGATTATCTACGTTTCACCCACATGGTGTTAATTGTGTGCTGCAGCTCGTATTCCCAGTTTATCTTCAGCCTGTGGGTCAAAGCAGCTGGTCGCTGGCCAGCGGACTAATGTAGGTCTGTTTCAGTTACATAATAGGATCACAGTGGAATAATTGAAGTTTCGTCTATTAACTGCGGTCCAACCTCCAACCTGCCCCTGACCGAGTGCCACTTATATAGTTTGACACAGTTTAGATCAAACTGGAGTAAAGAATCCACGTCGCTTGGTTCACAAATAAGACAAAGACGCAGCAGTGTGACTGTAAATGAGGTTTTTTATTCTGCCTGTAACTCTTTAACTTCTATTTAATAAATGTAGTCACAGAACATGATAGCAACTAGTTATGACTGATTTGAAAACTAAAACTGAGCAAACAAACATGAGAAACTCTGCAAAGTTACTTAAACATGCATCCTCAGTAGGGGGCGCCATACTCCACACCTGCCTCATAATTTCAGAATAAAATCTGCATTCGAGACTTTAGCCTCTCCAACGTAGGCTGCTAATGTGGACAGAGGCAGGAGGAGGAGGAGGACTCCTACTATGTGTGACGCCGGACCAGCGGTTACATAATCAGATTACAGCCGAATTACAAGATTAGCGGCGACAACATCCGATGGGCAGACTCTATTGACGGATGCACCTTATCTGCACCTGATACGTGCTTCTCAGGAATTGGAACTAAAAGAGAATGCAAATAAAACCCCCCAGAAGAGATGGCTTCAGCTTCTCGCAGCTCTCTGTCTTTTAATTAGCACAAGTGTCATCTCCGATACAGCTGCAAACGCATGATGACTCACGCTCAGTTTGGAGCTTTTAACGCGGCGATGCGAGGGACACAAATGAGAGGAGTTATAAATAAAAGCCTGTTGTTTTGCTTGTGGTCCATTTTCACTGTATGAGGAGAGGCTTCAGTGTGTAATTGCAGGTTTTTGTTCACTCTGACAGTGACTATATTTACATTTTTAAACATCAGTTACACACCCTGCCAACAGGTGTGCAGCTCTACTATTATTATTTTAGCTCCGCCTCTGCTGTTATTTTCATGCTGCATTGTTGTTTTCCGTCTCCAGGTGCCCGTGTCGAAATTCCAGGAACTTCGTTACAACGTGGCTTTGATTCTCAAAGAAATGAACGATCTGGAGAAGAGGAGCATTCTCAAGATCCAAGACTGATGCACCGGCTTTGTTTTTGAGACCCAGTTTTGTACATTTTTCTCATCTAAACAGATAATAATAACCCGCCTGTTATGCTCTGATGGTGTTGGCATCCAACGTACTTGACTGTTGACAAAAAGATAAGATAACTTCCTGTATCTCAACTTGTAGTTAAAAACAAAATCAGACTGTATCATTCTTTTAAACTGTAAACTGTACATATCAGTGTTTTTCAATACAGTGTTTGTTGGATTTGAGACACCTGTGGAAGCTTCATTGTGCCAAAATACAGTCAACTGAGCAGCATGTGTCCACCCAAGTAACTCCCAAGACTTTTTTTAAAGGAGCTAAAAGGTTGTTCTCATAGGTTAATCGTAGCAACTGGACTTGCTTGAGTTTCTTGAAGACGTTCCACCTCTCATCCAAGATGCTTCATCATGTCTGACTGACTAGTTGGGAGTTCCAGATACTGATATCCTTAAGAAGCCATGAACACCTGAGTTTCAGTTTCAACTGGGGGTTTGTTGCTCCTCCCTCTCACATAACGAGTGACCCTAAAAAAGACCCAAATGAACCCCACTGTGGCAGGGGGAGTACTAACGACTCGCTTAATGGGGGTCAAGAGCAACAAACCCCCAATTGAAACCAAAACTCAAGGCTCCTTAAGGATATAAGTATCTGGAACTCCCAACTAGTCAGTCAGAACTGATGAAGCCTCTTGGATGAGCGGTGGAACATCTTCAAGGAACTCAAGCAAGTCCAGTTGCTACGATTAAACTACGAGAACAACCATGACCTGGATGACTGAGAGTCTTCACAGACATGAACTAAAAGGTTCCTTTAGACCTCTGTCTGTCTGTGTGGCATTGTGGTCTAAAGACCTGCAGAGATTAGGGAACAGTAATTTCATTGCACGACTAAACACATTTTCCGAAGTAGAACCTGAGCACAGGAACACTCTAGTACAACCTCATCCAGGGCTGATTTTACAAAAAGTACCTTGACAAATTTAAATCCTAGAAATGACAGCCCTCTCAGTGTCCCTGTTGAGTTTTCTCCTCTCAAACGTCTTAACTGTAAAATACACATGACGTAATCTAACGAACCCTCTGTTTTCCTGTATCTGTGTTCGTTGAACTGGAGTTGCATCCAGTCGCTGCTATTTATAGTTGTTTTGGTGAACTCGAAGTTGACATCGCATTAGAAGCTGTGGGATTCTGCACCGCAGTGGATGGTGAAAGGCTGAAAAGGGCTGATTACACATCGGCTCCAGTAAATATTTGCGTCACCTCGAGCTCCTGCAGTCCACGGCTGCCTTATAGTGGATAAAACTAAACGCTGTATGTGACCCTGTAGAAATGTTCAGTGCTGCAACGCTGGTCTCACCAGCTGGGCAGGGACTTTCAGGGGAGTTAAATAGTTTCCTCTGAAGGTTCCTGATTCCTGCAGTGGAGAAGACCCTTCTGTCGTCATTTAACCTGGTGCCATGTGATGTCATCTGAGACTGAACGGTCATTTTTTACCTGTTCTTGTACATACAATTCAACCTATGACAAAATAAAACATATTTACGACTCTTTTGTGCTGTAGTTTTATAATGTATTAGGAACGATTCTAATTATGTGTGTTTTCCAGATTAACGTCAAGATGTTTTTCTTTATGAGCCACAATTCAGCAATAAAACTCATCCATTACTGTATTTTCCAAAAGAAGATCCATCCATCCGTCATCAGCGTATGGAGGGCCTCCATGTGCTTCTTGCTTGGGGCCCCTCAGAAGTTAGATCGCCTCTGTTCATACCTACGGACAATTTAGAATCACCAGTTAACCTCAGCATGTTTTTGGACTGTGTGGGAGGAAGCTGGAGAACTTGGAGAGAACCCACGCTGCTCGGGGAGAACATGCAAACTCCACAGGAACCGTCGATCTTCTAGTTGCGAGGCGACGGTGCTAACCACCGGACCACCTTGCAGCCTCGACACAAACTTACTGTAGATATTAACAACTGAAGCTGTGGTCTCAAATAGATGAGAAACCATTATGAAACTGTGTCTAAAGCTCTGAGTCAACCAAGTCTTTGATTTATTGTAAAGCCCAGGGTTAGTGCAGCTCTATGATGTGGTTTTTGTTTAGCTCTGCCGGATCAGTTTCATGACTGAAGGAGTCTCTCTTTAATCCTGGACTGTCCTTATAAAAAAAATACTTTTAACACTGGACAAGAAGAGCTCTGCAATCACCAGATTTCATAATGAAGGTGATTTAAAATCCATTTAAACCTCAGTAAGTACTGTCTGAACATTGTGTTCACAGTTGGTCAACTTAGAGAATATAAACTAAATAAATGATAACGTCAAAGTCTGGTCGATGTCAGTCTGTCAGCTTTCAGGATTTTAAGACACAATTATATGGATTATAAATCATGAATTGACGATAGAAACTTGTTTTAGTCACTTTAAATATGGATTGAATTAAACTACAAGCACTGCACTTGGTAGCTATACTTTTACTTCTCTACGGTTCAGAGATGGCCTTTGCTTTACTCCTCGACTAATATTTGGCAGCTTTAGTTACTTTGCATATTCAGATCAATAATACAAAATATAACCACCTAGTAAACTCTGATGTAATATTATAGATTACCATAAAGCATTATTGATAAGGGAAATTCACAGAAGATAAACATTTTAAAGTTGTTTAATCGCTTTTACTAGATTTATTATTAAAGTGATGAACACATTAATGCATCAGTAAATATAATCCAATACTGTAGATTACTCTGAAATATGTCATTCTGCATTACAGGTACTTTCACTTTAAAGGAAAAATATAAATTCACAACTTTTGCTTGGGACAGATTTTTCTTAAACTTATTATGTAGTTAGAGTTATTGTTGCTTTTACATAAGATCTTCTATCACTTCTAACTAATACTAATAACTACATCTGCACTTTAAACATTAGACTATTTGATTAAAACAAACATTGTCTCTGTTTAGTATTTTAATGTGAAAGCTACAGACATTACACATCACTGTAATGAGGCGGTTAACGTCAGCCTCCCTCTTCATCTAATCAATTTCACTACAGATGAACAGTTCAAACAAACCAGCTGCTCTTCATTTTGATAAGCAACAGACCCGATTCTGCCTTGAAGAATCCAGAGGTCTAATTTTTCTTGTTCAGACAACCTTAAAAAAAGCTGAATTTGTTCCGTGAAGCAGCAAAAATGCCATTTTCATGGTGGTACAAGTCACACACAGTGCCTCAGACTCACATTTTCAGGTTCAAATCTGATTTAAAACACATTTTTAGATGTAAGAAGCGTTTCCCTCGTGTCCCTCATTCCTGTATGTTTACACATCCTTTCCCCAGCGAACGTCCTGAAACATATTTTCTCCGCTGAATCATTAACCTGCTTTAGAAACACCCAAACGCAGTCTTGGCATTCATCACACGAACCGAGCCAAAAACGAGCTTGTATAATAGTCTGATGAGGTGGCTCTCACGACAACTGATTGTCCCAACCCAGAACACGCCGTCTAGACTGTCTGTACTGGAATAGCTGCATTGTTGGCCTATTTAGAGATGCAACTAAACAAAAAAAAAAAAATGTCAAGGTGCAAAGGAGTAACAGGATCTCCTCCTGTTACATGTGAGTGGTCAGTGCGTCCTTGTATAATACCCTGCAAGTGTCCTCATTTGCATATATGTCAGTCCGTCTGTTTCTACATGTGTGTCAGTCTGTCTGCGTCCGCCGCGGTGTAGATGTCAGTCAGTGTCTGCCTCCGGGATTGAGTTCACGGGCTAGACCGGCCGACCTATATTACCCACAACCGCTACTACTGAGATGAACGCTGATTAACCGAGTAATCCCCGCTCACACGCTGCGAGCTCCCTCTAGTAAACAGGCTTTATATGGAGACTGCAGTAAATACAACTGATAGGCTTCAGGTGACGCTGATAACGCCGGGCTGGTATCAGAACCTATTGGGGGACAATCCTTTAACCGCAGTCATTAAACTCTAACCTCAACCTACTTCTAATCATAGCCTTGCAGTGAGGAACTTATTTTGGAACACCACCCACTTTGGCCGGAAGTCTCAGGATAACAGCAAATGCTAAAGAGATAAGAGGTTGTAAAGGGCCTCAGTAATGTCAGTATAGCTGATACACTAATATACTTACACATACA
>NW_007580256.1:18980-22363 GCF_000690725.1 Stegastes partitus | reverse complement strand
ATCTCTCACCCATCACTGTCTCTTATATGAAAGGTCAGGACTGACATCACTACATTACCGCAGATGGCTCCACTGGCATATTTTCATCTACAAAGCCATCTTAGGGTTTCTCTCTGGCTATTTAAATCGCCTCCTTGTTCGCTTTACTAGTGGGTACAGCCTCCGCTCCCAGGACATTTTACTGTTCTCGGTCCCTCGTGCCTTCACTGCATTCGGGAAGACTGCGTTTTGTTACGATGCCCCTTGGTCCTGGAATCTGATCCAGAAAACGCTCAAATTGTCTGACCTCATTTCCTTGGGAGATTTTAAATATTTGTTACAAACTGTAAAAACAGAAGTCTGTAGCTGCTTTAAATGAGTTTTTATGTACTGTATGTATTCCATGTATTTATGCCTTATAGTGATGATATATTACTCAGCTTATTTTTTGTGTGTTGTATTGTTGTCAACCTTGTTGCTTCCCTCTTGGCCAGGGCTCCCTTGTAAAAGAGATGTCAATCTCAATGAGACTTACCTGGTTACACATAGGTTAAATAAAATAAAATAAAAAATTTCGGCTTTGTTGACAAGAATTTACCCTCAAACAAGACTCTTTGATGTCAAAGTAGAAGCAGATTTTTGCTGAGTAATGTCTATGAACTGTGGATATGAAATGTAAAAGCACTGACCCCATTTAAAGTGACTCATCTACTTCATGTGTATCATGTGACTGCAGTATAAAGACATCTGGAATGAAGCACTCCTGACTTTATCTACACCGTGAAGACAAAAGAGCACTCCAAGCACCTCTGAGAAAGGGGTATTGACAAAAAGTCAGTTATTATCCCCTGGAGTGCAGCTAAATCCATCATCAAGACATGGAGGAAATATGGAGCATGTGTAAATCTGACTAGAGCAGCAGGACGTCCTCAAAAACTGAGTGACTCTGCAAGAAAGAGACGAGTGAGGGAGGCCAGCGAGACATCTACGGGTCCTCTGAAGAGAGACTGTACATAAAACCAAGTGTTGCATGTTGTTCACCAGTCAAAGCTTTATGAGAAAGTGGTGCAGAGAAAGCAACTGTTCCATTTCTTAAAGATGGATATAACTGGACTTAATACATTTTCTTGTATTCATGCCTTTCTGTAGCCTTTTCACAAATTTGCTCAGAGTGTTGTTTTGTGTTCTTGGTGTAGTTACTGATTCACTGGACCTGGAGATTCAATCCAAACTGTTGGCAAAGTGCTCTTGAGCAAAAGCAACCTATTCCCAGTCTCTTCAAGGCTGATGCATAAATGTTGGCTACCTTAACATCCTGCATTATACACAGACTGCATCATTATGCCATAGATTTTTGTATAGTTTGTCTAGATCCTTAAAAGAAAAAATAATCTTATATAAAATTTTTGAACAGGAGGAACACATCAAGTGTTGTTCCTTGACTAAACTGGAAAAAGTGTTACTGAAAATCTTCCTGTGTCAGTCACACAGTTCAAGTCCATTTTAATTGTTATTTAAAAAAGANAGACAACCAAGCACACTCACATTCACACCTACAGACAATTTAGAATCACCAATTAACCTCAACATGTTTTTGGACTGTGTGGGAGGAAGAACCCAGAGAGAACCCACGCTGCAAGGGGAGAACATGGAGACTCCACACAGAAAGATCCCAGGTGTCCTCACCGGGACGCGAACCGGCGACCTTCTTGCTGCGAAGCAACAGTGCTAACCACCGACCCGCCTTGCAGCCCCCTATTTTTCATCACAGTCACAATTTTCTCAGTGCTCTATCGTTGTGATTAAAGCCCGCTTATTGGAATATCCAGGATGTAGTCATAATTCCATCCTGGAGCGAGAGTATGATAATAAACAGGCAGCACTGTACTTGAAGAACACTTGCTGTATGCACAGTCGACCCATGTCAGCAGCTCAAACCTGTAACTCCTTCAGAACCTTCAGAGGAGTCATAGAATAGAATAGAATAGAATAGAATAGAATAGAATAAAACTTTATTGAAATTGTTGTAGGTGTTGTTGTTGTTATACTGTCATCGGTGTCTTGGTGACCTTCATCACTAGTTTCTTGTTCACTCACTCAGTTTTTGACGACGTCCTGCTCGAGGCAGATTCACACACTTTAATTTCTGAGTTGTGGATTTAAGTGTTTTCTTAGAGATATTCAGTGACTTGGAAATTCTGTTGTAATCATTCCACTGTGGTTGGTAGCCGCAGTTACAAGACAACAGCAAGAGATTGAAAAGTGACTCCATCATGTCTGTGTAGCTTATAAATACTTATGGGATACTTTATATATACTATATACTTGAAGAACAGTTGCTGTATGCACAGTCTGTCTCATCTCAGCTGCTGAAGCCTGTAACTCCTTCACAGGAGTCATTGGTGTCTTGGTGGCCTTCATCACTAACCTCTTTCTTGCAGAGTCACTCACTTTTTGAGAACGTCCTGCTGGGCCATATTCCTTCCATTTCTGAATAATGGATTTAACTGTAATCTCAGGGATATTCAGTGGCTTGGAAATTATGTTGTAATCATTCCACATTGGTTGGTAGCCAACAAATGCTAAAAAAAAAAAATTATGAGGTCGAAAAGTAACTCTGTAATGTCAGTATAGCTTATATATACTTAAGGTATTTAATATACTTGGGTCCTACTTATATAAGCTTTGACTGGTGAAGAGCACTTGCACAGTCTGTCCCATCTCAGCTGCTGAAGCCTGTAGCTCCCTCACAGGACTCATAGGTGTCTTGGTGGCCTCCCTCATTAGTCTCTTTCTTGTTCGGTCACTCACTCTTTTAAGGACGGCCTTCACCAGGTAGATTTATGACATATTCCTTTGATTTCTGAATTGAACTGTAATCTAAGGGGTATTCAGTGGCTTGGAAACGTTCCTGTATCCGTCCCACTGTGGCTGGAAGTTGCAGTTTCAGGATAACAGCAAATGCAAATGCAAAAAGCTACCTAGTAATGTCAGTTACACAGAAACATGTATGTATATTTTATAGATATTAACCTCTGTTTGCTGCTGGATTGAGCAAAACTCTTATATTCAGTCATTTACTTGCAGCAGACGGACACAGTGTAAAAACAACAGCACTTTAGTGACAATAACAATAAACCAGCTCTGTGAATTTCATATTATTATCAGCAGAACTAACATTATAGGCGTCATTTCACATCTCACCATTACAAAACTCTTGAATAATGTGTCATGAGGCAGGATTGTTCTCGTCCTTATACAAACACTTTTATGCAACAGCGACTGCATAAACTTGCTGCTGCACTTATCAAACCGATCTCAGGCGGTGACACAGTTTGATAAGTTGACATCTGATCTAAGTTCACATCTTATTTCCTTGAAAAAGGATCTCAGAGGCAATAACA
>NW_007580256.1:0-16725 GCF_000690725.1 Stegastes partitus | reverse complement strand
TACTTATAAAACAAGGTGCTTATGGCATTTTATTATGGGTCAGACTCCCTGAAACAGACGGATATATGTCACATTTATGCAACTGACACTCACATAGACGTTATTTAACTTTTTCGGACTTGGTTTTCAGGATGACTTGACACACAAACGGCGCCGCACTGATGTAACTGAAGCGGGTCACAGTCCAGAGTCACGCTGTGGAAACTCATCATCACCTGAGTCACGCTGACCTGTTCTACACCTGGAGGACCTTCTAGAACCAGCAGCCCCAGGCCCGGTGACCTCTGCTGGTCCCCCACCCCCGCCCCCCGGTGACCCGTGCCGGTCCGCCGGTGACCCGGCCCCGCATGCGGGTCAGACGGCTCCTTCGCGACGCTGAAACTGTTACGCGCAGGTTGTTTTGTAACACTTTTTCTAAACTCGTCCAATGAGAACAGCTGTCGGCGGTCACGTGACACAACTTTTACATAACAGTTTTTTTTTTCCCCCCCTCGCGCGCTCCATTGAGAATAATATCCGTACTTCTCGGGCTGCACCATGACCGAGCGCTTTAGTCGCTGCGTCCCAGCAGAGGATACGAACGTGCGGAGCAGCCGAGCTCCAGACCGGGCATGCGGCACACACAGCCGGGGATAGACGTCCAGCTGCCCGCCCTGCATGGAGACAGAGAGTGAGAGTATGCTGCACCTTGCAGCGGAGGCTTTCCAGTCTAAAAACTTCGACCTGGCTGCGGAGATCTACGAGTGCCAGCTAGCGGGAGTCGGAGATCCAGGGAGCCGGCTGGAGCTGATGGTCAAGCGGGCTGACGCGCTCGCATTCGGGGGCAAATTCACGGAAGCTTTCGGGGTGTACAGACAAGCCTCGGAGATAGAGAGACTGAGACCGGCGCACCTGGTCAACCTCATAGAGTACCTGTCCGGGAGCATCAGGAGGCAGGACGGCGGGGAGAGCCGGCGCGGCTGCCCCGGGAGGGCGGAGGAGGAGGCGGCGGCGGCGGCGGCGGCTGCAGGTGCCACAGGTAGCGGCCACCAGGACTTCTGCTGCCGGATCTGCCTGAGCTTTCTGTTCGAGCCGGTCACGCTGCCGTGCGGACACTGCTTCTGCAAGAAGTGTCTGGAGCGGGAGAGGAAGGAGAAGGAGCGGCCGGTGATGTGCAAGGAGTGCAGGGACAGCTCCAGGGTGGCCGACGTGCAGAGTTACCGGGTGAACGTGGTCCTCAGCGGCCTGCTGGCCAAGTGGTTCCCCGCCCTGCACCAGGCCGGCCGGCTGCGGCGGGAGGGCAACGGGCTGTACGCCGAGAAGAAGATGGAAGCAGCGCTGGAGAAATACAACCAAGCCATACTGATAGGTAGGACCGCTGGTGTTTTTAGTCACAGGTTTGCTTTATTCACAAGAGCATGTTTGTCTGCATTTGTGCAACTTTCACCTCATGTGTGCTCAGTAACAACATGGCAGTGTTTTGGTATGAAACCACCATAAAATCCAAGCAGGAGGCCCAGGTTTATGGTGCATAACACTAGTTGGTAGATAAGTGTGTCACATCCTCAGTGAGCAGCAGCAGCAGCAGCTCTGTGGCCATGTGTTGGGTAACAGGGTTATGTAGGCTGAGCTACTGGACCAAACATTGCGTAAGCACGTAACCCACCTCCCTCAGCTCCTCATTGTGTAACGTCAGACAATGAATCAGGCAAATGTGGGTCAAGGGTATTATTGCAGGTCACCACTAGGTACAGCGATGCCAGCAGCAGCAGCAGCAGCAGCAGCAGAGGTGATGTTCAGGTGGAAGCAGTGTGCTGATGAACTGTGACCTTCAGACAGTCACATGCTCAGACTCAACCCCACCATTATTGATTAGAATAAACTTTATTTCTGCACAAAATCTGAGTTTCTTTGCTGCTTTCTAGTGATGTTTTATTTCAGCGTTGGCCCCATTTATTGAATCTTATCCTCCTATTAAATGAACAAACCGTCCTCTGGTGCAGCCACGAGTCTGGTGTGTCAGGAACTTGGCCTGACCTCGTTTGCCTTCGCAGCGCTGCAGCTCGGTCGCTTTATAGGCTGGTTGTGTAAGTTTGAAGAAGGCGACTCCTTTGAGATCGTAGTTTCATTTCCTGAACATTAGAAAGTTTGAATATGCAAAATGAGCGAGCGTCTTCGTCCTTGTGAGGCCAAACCGGTGGAGTATTGATCTCCCAACACCTGGATGATGCTGAGCTGGTTTGCTCCCACAGTCACTGGTTTTTCTGTTTTTAGATTTTAGCACAATGTTATCCAGAAAGCACTTTTAGCAGGAGAGTTTGATAAATGATGCATAATTATCATTCTGCATCATTTTGCATAAAATCCCTGAACACTGAAGAATCTGTGCATCTCAGCAAAGCCACAAAAACACACACCGGCGTTCCTTTATTTCTGCTCTTTGATTTGCATTTATTGCACAGCATTACTGAAGTCGTGCCCACATGTGTTCTGCAAGATATAATAAGTGAATGAAAATGTGTTTTCTGACTTAGAAAAGCTCGCTCGGAGTTCGCCCTTGTTTAATTGTGTGCATTATACAACCATCCTTCAGCATCATCCAAAAACCTGTCATCGCCTTCACCTCCACGCACCAATCTGGTCCCCACATCACTGAGGTAGCCTCTCATTACGGGGTGGAGTTTCAGAGTTGTATCTAGGTTACGATCGGGGTTGTGTTTGTGGCGTGTGGCAGTTTTTAGGGACGGTCTCCGAGGAATTAATGCAAGTCGGTGCAAGAACCTCGGTTATAATTAGCACTGTTTTATGTGAGCATACGTGTAGAAAAGCTGCCTTGGAGGGCGATCGTCAGCGTGCGTTTCCATCTTCGCTTTATGTCAAAACACTTTGTCAAACCGTCTCTGTGGCTTCTCCTAAACTTCTCCAACTGATTTGTTTTTCTCCTTGCGAGTGATTTACAACCCGTGTATGAACAGACGCCAGGAAAAACAGTTCCTTCTGATTCCCATAGGGCCCAGTGCGACATTTGCATAAGTTTGTATAGTTACGAAACCTGGAATGTGGGTGACCTTGATAGTGCTGCATGGTTTTGTAAGGCAGCAGCTTTTCATAACACATTTTGTAATGTAGAAACGGATCCACTTTAAACATTCCTTCTGTCAACTAACTCCAGTCATTATGTCACGAGTAAATTCGGCTTTTTAAGACATTTGGGAGGAGAGAGAAAAAAAACAAGCAGCGGTTATGGATTTATTTATTTTTTTAATATTCTGCAGTAGGTTGTGAAACAGTTGCAGTAAAGGGGTCAAGAATCTTAGAGAGGTTGGAGCTGAAGGAACGAGACGCTAAAGCAGACAGACAAAGATTTCATAGATTAGAAGAGTATTCTGATAAGAGATTAACTGTTTAAGTCACTTATTAAGGGGGAAAAAATGCCTTAAATGTGCTGATTCTCATTTTTCTTTGTTGTACGTCCGATTTAAATGAAATATCTGAAGCTTTTCCTGATCTTTTCTTTTCTTCTTTGAGCTGCACCTGACACATTATCAACAAATGTGCCAGATTAGTCGGTTGTTTGGTGTGTAAAACGGCAAAAACAACAAATATCCAGAGTTTGAAAGCCAAAAATGATATTTGAAATGCCATTTTTAAAGATTTTCTACTTGCTAAAAGATTTTTTTTTTTAAATAGAGGATGGTAACATGTCTGTAAGAAAAATGAGTTTGACTAATAGATAGAAATTAAAGTAATCTATAACATACATCCCTGCTAATTGTCTGTTATATGTCAATGTCAAGCGGATTTTTGTTGTTTGGTTTGTTTTCCACAGTTTTAGATGCAAATTATTTTAACAGGGTTTATTATTTTACAACCACCGTCTCACTGACGAACAAATCAGATCACTTTTATTAAGTTTACAGCTGAAATAAACTTCTTTTTAACGTGAAACAAATGTGAGCAACCTTGTGTTTGATGCCAAATTGGTATAAAAACAGAGGAAAGGAAATTAAAGAAGGAAAAGACAGAAGGAGAAGCAAGCAGATGAAATCATAAACTCATCAGAATTGAGAATTTTAACTGTCCCTCCTTTTTTTTTTAATGTCCTCAGCACCTCTGGACCACATACTGTTCAGCAACCGCTCCCAGATCCACTCCAGTCTGAAACAATACGAGAAGGCTCTGAGAGACGCTGAGATGTGCTGCAGGCTGATGCCTCACTGGTCCAAGGTAGGACACACACCCAAACAGGCACGTTGTGATTTATAAGCTCTATTATGAGTCTGAAGTAAACGTTCTCCTCCTGCCCGCAGGGTCACGTTCGTAAGGCTCAGGCCCTGGTGTCGCTGGGCCGGCCGGAGGAGGCTCTGAGGGAGTATCTGCTCTGTCTGTCCATGGAGCCCGACTGCAGAGTGGCCAAGACGGAGGCTCACAAGGTAAACATGACGCCGCTGCGACGCACTCGTGTCGTTCAGTTTGTGTTTTTCAGCCTGTTTCACTCTCGTCCTCCCCTCTCAGCTCCTCAGTGACCTCCTGGCTCCGGTCACAGATCAGGTCCCTGAACACATCTCAGACTACTCCAACATACTGTCTTCCAGAGCGCACATCAAAAGCAGCCTCAGTGCTCCCTTCCAGGTAGGAGACGCTCCACCTCTGGGGACCATCTAAACCAAAATGCTTTGTTTTTCTTTGCCGCTCCCTTCACCGTCTCCTTCTTCCATTTTCCCGTCTTGTCTTTAGGCCGTCAGTCCCTGCTCGCCGTCTTCAGACTCCAGTCTTCCTGCTCCCGAGAGGTCAGAGCGGAGTCCGGCTAAAGGCCAGCAGGAGCTCCGGAGGCTCGATCACTGTTTCCTCCTCAAACGGAAGCGAAGGAGCACCGAAGAGGAGGGCGACGATCACAAGAGATCCAAGTCTGGTGAGCTTACAGCCGCACACAAACACACAATCGCTATTACCAGCGTTCGCATCGTATTTATCGTCTGGTGATTTCTCCGTTCAGAGCCAACAGAGACGCCCAGTTCTTTGAGTTCTGAGGTCGGTGACGTCCTGGATCCAGCAGATCTGGAGTGTTCTCTGTGCATGAGGTGAGAGTTACACAGCCGGCGACCCAACGTAACCCTGTTCTGCAAACTGTCTGTCTGAAACCCAAAACAGTCAAAGGAAAAAAAAATATTATTCTCTGCTCGAGCCTGAACAAAAGTCTGTGTGGAGCTGGAGTAGCGACTCGCGATGCAATAAATCCATTAGCAGTTGTGTAACATGTCATAAACCGCAGTTGGCAGTCGTATCGCCTGCAATGAAATCATTTTCCAGTAGCTGAGAAAAAAATCGAGTTACGGCCTGCAGTGTGTACGCAGACACACAAACTGTTCGTGGTGGGAGAGAATATCAGTACAGTAACATCAGCATCACTTCCACAACTTCCCACAACCAGAATCCCGACTTCATGGTGCATAATCCGTGTCTTGCAGTCGCTCGTTATCGTGATCGTGTCGTATCGTGAACGACTCTACGACTCCCACCCTTAGTTCAAGCCCAGAGTTTCATATGTGTCGTCTGTAGTTTGCACTCTTGTGTCCATGTTTTTTTTCTTTACACTGTTTTTGTGTTTGTGTGTTTCCTCATCCAGACTCTTCTACGAGCCGGTGACGACGCCGTGCGGTCACACTTTCTGTCTTCAGTGTCTCAAGAGATGTTTGGACCACAACCCCAAGTGTCCGCTGTGTAAGGAGGAGCTGTCAGAGGTACGTCAAGACACGACCAGACCGAACAAACAGCAAACAACACAGTGTGATCTAAACTGGACATTTTCTCTGTCTGCACCGAACATCAGTGGTTTCTTTTTTGCCACATTACAGATACAGTTAGGATCTTTTGTATAGGTTTACCAAACAACAGGGATTGTTGTGGAGCTAGAATAGAATACAATAGAAATACTTTATTGATCCCCAAAGGAAAGTTCTGTTGTTACAGGAGCAAGCAGAAAGCATAAAATGACCACAAATATAAATAATTAAGCAGAAAAATCTGGTAAGTAGGTAAACAAAAATAGGAAAAAATGTACTAAATTACAAAATACACAACAAAGTGTAAAATATACTGAGAAAAATGCACAAAAACACTATTATACATATGACTAAACTACTGAAAAACTGCACACTTTGACTGATTGCATTGAAATTCTTGTAAAAATACTGAATTTAGCAATAAAATAGTGCAAAAAATACAATTAATTTAGCTCAGTTCATGCCATTAATAAGATCACCATCTAGGCTGATATCAATCAGGTGTATTAAACATGTTTTGAGACAAATATTTAGCAGACTTTAACACTTACTGCTGTAAAAACGAAGGATCTCTGTCTGACCTCGTGTGCTTTCTGTTTGATGCGTCCATCATATTCAGATTAAGATCTAAAACTGTCAAAATAGGTTGAATTAATGAGAATACCTAATTATAGAGGCTTTGACTAATCAATCAATCAATCAATCTCAAAAGCAGAATCTGTCGACAAACTCCTTCATCACTTTTAATTCTACAACAATAACAGTTCTCCAACAGCACAAGTTAAAACTAAAATAATTTATAGGAAATGTCACAACAGCAGGATATCAGGAGATAGAATTCACTTAATTTAAATTAGTTTTTTTTTGTTTTATTGTAAACCTTCACTACAATAAACCTTCTACACGACTTTTGAATGTTTTATTTTCTTAAATTTGGTTTTTTATCACACTTTTAATCAATCAGTTTGAATTATTCAAATGAATGTATTTGCACTTTATTCATTCTTGTCTGTACTGTCACTTTGCATAACCTCTCTGTGTGATAAGGTGCTAATCAATCATCATTCTGTGTGTCCCCCCTGCAGTACCTGGTCCAGAGGCAGTACTGTAAGACCGTATTAATGGAGAACCTGATATCCAAGTATCTTCCCTCTGAGCTAATGGAAAGACAGAAGATCCAACAGGAGGAGATGGCTGAGCTCTCTAAGTAAGTTACGCCGGCCTCCGCTCCGTCTCCCCGCCAGCTCTTGTGTGTTCTACTTTGGTCCGTTTTCTCTTGTTAGATCGTCGTACAGATTGACGTTACTACCAAACCCCTCCCCCCTCCTCTCTGCCGTTTGACCCACTGACCTACAGTAGGCGGCACACGTGTCTGACACACTAACCTCGTAGCGGACGTTATGTCAGGCATCATGTGTCACTTTCCTGGAGGCTGACGCAAACCTGTCACTCCAGTAAATAACTGCACTTAAACTGGGGCGGCACTTGTTCACTCTCACAGCAGCCGGTGTTTGTTTTTTTTTGTTTTTTTTTTTACCTAGTTGTAGCAGGAAGCAGGAAACTTCCATCCTGCAAAGTTGGGATTTGAAAGTTTGACAATGACAAAGTAAAACATTACCTCATCCTGTGACTCTGCTGCTCATTAACACAAACACTTCTTCTCTCTTCTCGTTCCCCTCCAGTCTTAACAAGAATGTGCCTATATTTGTGTGCACCATGGCCTTCCCCACTGTGCCGTGTCCCCTCCATATCTTCGAGCCCTGCTACAGGCTGATGATCCGCCGGTGCATGGAGACGGGAACCAACTGCTTCGGCATGTGTCTGGGGGACAACCTCAAAGGGTGAGTGCCGGGACAATGTGCTGCGTTTTCACGTGGTTTCAGAGTTTATAAATGTAGGAAGTGTGACGTTGTGCGCCTCGTTCTCCAGGTTCGTGGACTACGGCTGCCTGCTGGAGATCCGCGACGTGAAGTTCTTCTCCGACGGCCGCTCGGTGGTCGACACCATCGGCAGGCGGAGGTTTAAGGTGGTTCAGCACAGCGAGAGGGACGGATACAACACGGCGGATATAGAATACCTGGAGGATGTGAAGGTACGACGACACGGCTGGTCAGAGAGGGAGACGTTGAAGCTGAAGGTGTTGGAGATGTTCTAGCTCAGAGTTGTGTGTGTGTTTGTGTGCAGGTGGAGGGCTTAGCAGAGCGCGAGCTGCAGTCTCTGCATGACACTGTGTACGACCAGGCGCTGGTCTGGGTGAACTCTCTGAAGGCCGAGCAGAAGGAGCGCATTGAGGGACACTTTGGACCGATGCCTGAGAAAGACTTGGAACTTCAGGTAACACATGCAAACATAGTAAAGGTGTTGGTAGTTAGAAGAAAAAAAGGAAATCAAATTAATAATACACATATGAGAGGACATATGAGGCCAACATAGAAACAACACACAGTACAGTTACAGGTTAATACATGCATTTTACATTTAAATTGGCAATAAAGAAATCTAACACACAATAAACAAAGTTAAAGATGAATTTGACTGATAGCATTATTTTTATTTTGTCCCATTTTCAATAGTTATCATATCATTTTCATAATTAAGGTGGACCTAATTAATACACAGTCTTTTTCATTTTTTTGCCTTGAATACTGATGCATGCTATAATAATAATAGTAATAATAATAATATGTAACTTTGCTTATGTGGCAGTTTTATTTAGCAAAATTTCAGGATGGTGCAGACGTTAAAGTACAGGAGATAAAACCAACCGGATTGAACGACACATGCATAAAAGAACAAAATGAAATTAACCACAATGCAAATGCAACAATAACAAATAAACCAACATAGTAAAATATATAAAGAGCAAAGTAAATGTAAAATAGCCTCAAGGAAACCCATTAAGATAGATTCATGTGTTAAAGGAAGGTTTCCAGGAAAGTTTTTTGTTGCCAGATTATTGATGAAATTGTCATTTTAATATTACCTGCACCAGTATTACCGTAAATATTAATATCAGCCACAGCTGCTAAATGTTCATGCATCAGGAAAATACATCCATTTAAAGTACAGTTATTCAGATATTCTTAATCTGGGTTAATCTTGCTAATTTGGAACTCAGAGATTTTCGACTCCAGCATCTATCAGCAGTGCACATGAAGGAGAACTAGTCACTTGAGTTAACTGTTGTTCTGACCACCTGCTGGCTGTCTAACCCAGCTGGTGTTCACCTGCTCAGTCAGAAGTCAGTGTTTGAAACAGGAGGCTCAGAATCAGGATTTATGAGTCTCTACAGGAGTAAAGTTAGCAAACAGAGTGGGAATAAGTCCTGGTTTAAAACACACCAGAATATTCTGTCTACTTCCATCGTCTCACTGTGTCTCCTCCTCTCTCTCTGTGTCCCTTCAGGCCAGTCCCAACGGTCCGTCCTGGTGTTGGTGGCTACTCGCTGTTCTTCCTTTAGAGGGCCGAGCTCAGCTGCCGTTTCTGGCGCTCACCTCTCTGAAGGACCGTCTCAGCGGCATCCGCAAAGTCCTGCTCTTCATGGCTCACAGTCGACACCGGTGACAATGAAAGTAAAGGTGAAACTAAACCACCTGCAGCAGCGGCAGCAGTTGACCTGTTGCTCTTCCTTCGGATGCACAAAGAACTGATGTTGCACCTTCCTGGCTGTAGCGCGGATTTCATCGACACATCAGCGGCAAACTTACAAAGCAACATAATGTAGATCTGAATTAATAGCTGTCTTCCATGGATGATATTCTCATCACAACTAGCACCTGTGCAGACCTGCAGACTGAAGCTACACTCAGACAGGAGAGGAGTCGGACTTCTCGAGCGGACTGTCGTGAATTTGTGTCTAGACGTGGGTTTAAACAGAACTGTACTTCACTATAATAACAACGCTAATGCGCACATTCTGGGTGTATGTTCTCGTCTTCTTCTGTCCACTGTTGCCTTTCCGGCTGTCCTCCATGTTTGTAGTTCTCTGCTCTTCCCTCTTCCATCTGTTGCAACACTTTATAGTCTGATATGAGTTTTTCTCAGAAGTTTGGCAGTTTACTACTCAAAAACACCTGAGCTTCCTGTCTGGACGTAGCTTTGAGCTGCGACTCAGGCTGCCGTTGATCCAACCAGTCTCGTCTTTAAATGTAAATATAAATTCTGCGAGAGACCAAACTATTAATTTGCTTTTTTGAGCAAATGCACTCGATGAAATTGAGTGAAAAACAGTACAAACAATAAGGATTACTCATGACATTTACTCCTCCACTGATTGAAACCGCATTCAGGAGCCTTTTTTTACCACCTTTACTGTATCTAGCAATAATGAAGCTACTCCGTCTTCCTTCCTTCTTTCCTTCCTCCGTCGTCCCCTCGCTTCCTTCCATTACTTCCTCATCCTACTGAATAACAACGGACTGAACCTTTACATTGCTTTAAGGCTTTTGTTCTTGTATTGTATTCATTCTTTTTTTTTTTTTTTTTAATGTTTTGAAATTGTTTTCCACTATTTATTTTGTCATTATTTATGCATGCAGTGACATTGTTTACATTTCACACAGAGAGAGATGCTGAGCTGCTCACTTTCCAAAGGATTTTTAAAAAATGATTATTTTGCTTAAAATCTGACCCCAACTATCATTAATACCCCGTTATCTCATAATTTACACATTTAATTGACATCCCATAGAGCTGACATGGCCGCCACTGCAAAAACAAAACAGTGCTTCCCTCTCAGACCTTCTATTTTTAAATCACCATTGACCCAAATTGGTTTTGTGTTTGTGTTGGCCTGTCACAGTCCGAGCTGCATCGACTTGAAAATATTCCCCGCAGCCTCTCGGACTTTTAGCAACAAGCGGTGGAGTCGCTCCCGCCAACATTTGGATTTCTGATGCCATTATCTGCTTAGTGTATTTACGCAGTATTTACTCTGACTTACGCTGCACTTCAGCTCCGTGTAAGGGCAATAAACAGTGCAGGCGGGCCTCAGTGTGCTGCAGTCAGAACACTAAAGCACTCGGATCACCGCAGAATCGAGTTAAATCCTCTGGTGGTTTGAAATATAAACCGAACGCGTGATGCAACCTGTCACAACATCTCCAATCGTTCGACTGATGTATGTGTGAGTAAAGGCCAGTGCCTTCTGGATCTTTAGGCTCATTTTTAGGTCCCTACATCCCCACATTTCACAACAGCGTAAATTGAAATACAACAAACCCAATTTGAGAAAACCTACAAACATATTTTAAATAAAAAATATGTAGAATAAAAGCATTGAGGCCTTGCTGATGTCTGTGACAACTGTTTCTACGCGGCAAAAGCTGATCTCTGAAGAACGCGAGAGGTCGTTGAGCTTCGCCTTCATAAATCTCTTTCTTTTATACACACGTGTTTGATTTTTACATGTTTCTACGTCGATCAGGTTCTTTGTATTTTATGATTTTCTTCACGTAGTGGTGTGTTTGTTTCCATGTGTAACAGCGCAGGGAGCGTCGCGTCAAACCGTCCACGTTTATTGTTTCGCAAAGGGCCAAAGCCACGCAATGCTGAAAAAAATGGCGTCATGATAGAAATGCGCTGATGTGATTTGATATTCAGTTTTTCCACTGCATTGAGATGGTTTAAATGTGACAGCAATACTCCCAATATATATATACTGCAAATATGGCATTATAATCTGTCGTGTAATGACCCCAGTACTCCTGCGTGTTTAATGATGTTTAACCGCTAAAACGACTCGTCAACTCCAACTGGAACGGAAAGGGAAAAGCCGCAAACGTAATCGCACATGCAGAGTAAAAGCATATCACTCGGATATCTCAGACGGACGGACAAATGTGTTTTCTGAATCAATGTAAAGGGAAAATCCACCTAAAATAAAATCACTACTCTTTTTTATTATTTCACAACTTGAGTAAAAGTTCCAACCAACACATTAATTTTTCAAAAAGTTTCCACACGCACAAAAAAAGAAAAGCTGAAGCATCTCTCCAATGTGGTTTTTTGGTTTAAAACTGATATCTGTGATTTTTTTGTTTTTGTTGATTTGTGACAGCAGTTCTAGTGCCTTAGGTTAAACTCCTTCCATTTTCACTTAAACAGCCATGGCAACTATAGTAATTTAGCTGTTACCTGCTTTTTCTCTCGATAACGTCACATGTTTGTACCATTTATTCTAATTAGATCTCACCCTAACGAATAAAGTAGCAGCATCTCCTCCAACGACGGCTGTGTCCGATTTAAATTCCTGCCATCGACTGTAACTGACAACATTAGATTTTTTTTCAACCTTAATTTATGTTTTATATTTAACAGTAAAACAAAATAAATTAATAAAACATCAAAAAATATTGTTTTGCAGGCATTTATTTGCTTTATTGCCAAGAACTAGATGAACGCTAATGTCAGTAAGCTAACTATGATGCTAACAGCCAGCTAACCTAGCAACAAAAAAATCCCCTTAAAATGACAAATTGTCTTTTTTTTCCACCCTACTGTGTGTTACATATAGATTAAACAAGTAATAACATCTTATTTTGTGAGTTTTAGCATTAATAGTATTTATTTTATTTTTTATTTTTTTAAAGCACAGGCTAGCTGTTTCCTCTGCCTCCATGCTAACTTAGGCTAACCTGCTGCTGGCTGTAGCGTCATATTTAGCATACAAAAACCCAACTTGGCAGAAAAGCTAATACATGTACTTGTCAAAATATTAAAATATGCTTTATTTAGACTACATATATAAACATCCATTGAACAAAAACGCATAAAGGATGTTTACGATTAATTGTTATCATACGTTAAAAGCTAAAACACCTTTACCGTCTTCTATTTTTTTCAAAACATTGTTGGATTTTGATTCTCACGCTAGCAGACAACATGCTCAACTTCAACCCCCTACGTCCCCGACAACATTACAACATCTCAATTTCATTTTTGTGCTTTTTTTTATACATACAGAAAAGGAGGGTTTTTGTTTTTTATGTTTTTTTGTGGTTGTTTGATTCCATTGACTGTCACTGAAATGTTTTCAGAAGAAAAGTCTGTTAATTAATAAACAGCACAGGTTATAAGCTATGATCCTGTTGAGACACACTGGCATTTGTATTGAATCCTCAGAGGTCAGGATGGTTTAAACGGTTATTGTTTTTGTAGCACTCCAATTTCATGACTGTGATCACTGTTGACAAACCAACATTTCCTTTCACCCCACGTCACTGCTTCCAATTTGTAGAAACAAGCGCAAGCAATGTAGAAGAAATTGGATCTTTTTGTATTTTTTTTGGATATTCGGTCATCCAGCTATGCAATCACGACAGGATGACGTCGACATCTTGACCTTTCAGAATTCAACCACAAACCACACAGACTCTGGCGTCCAAGAAAAACGATGCTTCCTAATTCTGTTCTTTTCCTGTTATTGTCGTTTCATTCGTGTACGTAAATGCAATTTGAGAGTCTGAACAAATCGTCGTGTATCATCAGAGTCCCACCAGTGCTCTAAAATGTAATGTACCCGCCATCGGTTGTCAGGTCATGAGAGATCGTGTCGCCTCAGCCGCAAAGCTGTGAAATCTGGTTTCTGCGTGAAATACGAATTGAACAGCTTCTTGGAAACAAACTCAAAAGACCTTGTGAGGCTTCTGTTTATGCGATTTAGGGAACAGCTGGGGCTCGGTGCTGCGTTCAAGGACGGGAACGTTCATCATTTTCTTGGTCTGTTGCCCCATCTCCACCTTCTCTGACAAAATACTTCTAGAAATTCATGTCTAAAAAAACAGCAAGCGCTACTGAGATTTCAAATATGTGTACTGACTTCAGCTACCACATGGCCTGCTTCTGTCAACGGTTGTTAAACTCTCCTCATGGCCTCTAAATGTGTCCAGGTGTATTTGCACAAGATGAATGTGTGTCTTGACATCTCTTCTGATGTTCTCTGTTCATGTCTGTTTTTGATAGTAAAACTTTAGTACGCATTGATTTGCAGGAATACAGTCCGAAGCTACGACTTGTGAATTAACCAAAAGGTTTGAGTCTCGATCCCGTCTGGGATCGCGAGCAATAAATGCGGTGGAGCTCTAAGCTACGTCTCCTTTGTTTGTGTTCCTCACAGTCGGCTGTGTTTCTTAGAAAGTAGCGGCTCAGATTACTGGTTACATGACTGAGCTCTTGTTCAATAATTTACGAGATGAGTCAGCCGCTCTATCTCAGCTGATTACGTTCAAGAAAAAAAACAACAGCCATCGAGTGAAGCAGCTTCGAGTGAGTCGGCGTTTTAAATTAAATTTTAAAAACTTAGTTATGGGGATTTTCATGGATGTTTCAGAACAGTGCAGCTTTTCTTCAAAAGCATTACAACAGACTTTAGAAGAGACAGAAAGATTAGCACTAAAGGGGAAAACATGTTTACAGCTGTCTCAAGCCATTAATGAATTAGGTCAGTATGAAACGTTCTTATCTGGTTTGTAGAGCATTAGGTGAAAAGTTTGAGAACATGATTACGTTGCTGTTGCGTGTCCTAGCTGGTATTATATCATAGAAAGCTTGGCTTAGTGGGGAAACTGAAACCACTGAATGTATAAAAAGATGTGCTTGACTCCTCAGGCTGGTGTTAGACTTTTTTCCGTGAGTAAACTTTGTCATCCCCTGAAGTCCACAGGAGTCTGTAGTCACTATGCTATAAGGGCAACAGCGTGCATGCTTAGCAGTCATGTGTATGCACAGAATGCATCGATACCTTTAATATGCATCACTTTAATACAATTTAAATAGGTGAGTTATATAAAAATGTGTCGCCCGTACAGCTGTGATGAACGGACAAATCCGTTTTTTGTACCAGGATGTCAGCTTTAAGACGCTCCTTAATGGGGGTTGATTTACTTTTCTAGTTCGCTTCAGGTGGACATTCAAGGAACTGCAGTTGTTGGCACTTAATTTTTTAGCCCCGGAGATCGACGCTAGCATGTAAAAATGATCCCCTTAACCAACTCTGCAACAGAACAAATTATCTATACACCGCTTAATCCTCACTAGGGTCATGGGGGGCTGGAGTCTGTACCAGCTGACTTTAGGGTGAAGGCAGGTTCACCTGGACAGGTCACCAGTCTATCACAGGGCTACACTTAGAGACAGACAACCAAGCACACTCACATTCACACCTACGGACAATTTAGAATCACCAATTAACCTCAACATGTTTCTGGACTGTGTGGGAGGAAGCCGGAGAACCCGGAGAGAACCCATGCTGCACCGGCGACCTTCTTGGTGCGAACCAACTGCGCCACCTTGCAGCCCCACAAATTAATATATTTAGCAAAAATGTCTGCTACCTTGAAGTTGTAGTAATATGTTGATATCTACATATCAACAGCAAATCGCTGTTTGCATAGCTAACTAAGCTGTAGATTTAATTTAAATGGATAAAATTACTGTTTTTATCATTGACCAATAATGATAAGCTAACAGTAACCCATTAGCAGGGGAGCATGGCGGTGGCAGCATCATGCTTCTCAGCAACAGGGACAAGATATAAAAAAAAAAACTGCCCCAGAGTCCAGCGATGAATCTGGGACGATGGTTTCAGCATAACACTGACCTGAAGCATTTGGCCTGAATACTTTCTGAAGTGACTGTATGCTAACTTGGCTAGCTATAGCTGTCCTTCTACGTACTCCTCTCTATCTGGTTATACCAGCTCAGCATCCAGTTGCTTTTTTAGCTGTTTTGCTCTTAAGTGAAGGAAATACTGGTTTCAAAAAGGAGAGGAAGGGTAACATCTGAACCTGAGCACATGATTGAGTTCATTCAATTTCATTTGCACTAATTCATAAAACAAGTAAAGTCAGGACAGCTCACATAATTACATAAAATATAGAGACAAGCTGAATAAATCCAACACTGGCACACATGTTGACTGTGTGACTGCAGTTGTCATAGTTTGCAAACAACCACAATTAAGTGGAGTTTCTGTTTAACATCATTTCAGATTACCAGCTTTGGCTTTCAGTGGAGGAGTCACTGAATCAAACCTAAGTGGCTGATACAGCGACACACCCATAATGTTAATCTGGGTCAACAAAACATTCTTCAGAGGTCGAGGGTCTGCGGAGAAACGTCAGCGAACCGGTGAAGGACAACAAATTCAAGCAGAGCAGTTTGCCAGAGAAGGAGCGGGTGGGATGGAGGGTGGTGGTGGTGGTGTGTGTGTGTGTGTGTGTGTGTGTGTGTGTGTGTGTGTGTGTGTGTGTTGGGATAAACAAGGCAGAATAAACAAGTGCAAGAAAAGACTGTTGAAGAGAAGAAAAGCGACAGAGAAAGAAAACAAGGTCACGATACCGGTGGAGAGAATGTGTGAAGGAATACATGTGGACGCAAGCGACTGAAAGAGATTATACAATTATAGAGCTGGAGCGGTCTGGGCGGACTGTTAATGTTCAGCTGGAGGACGGAGAGAGAGAGAGAGAGAGGGAGGCGGGAAGCTCGACAGACAGGAAGACAGATAGTTTATGCAAGCAATGCAAATGTAGGTCAGTCAGTCAGAGTCAGAAAGTTCGAGCGACAGAAAACAAGCAAAACAAACTGGAGGAGAAGTTTGATAAAACGAGCTCTGGCCATTCCAGACTCTTTATGTTGCTCTTCAGTATAATTACACTGCAGATTAGCGAATTTAGCTCACCGCAATCACATAAGAACTCTTTACAGGCCTACTTATTCAATCCGGTGCCTCTAAATATAGACGCAGGAGCTTTCATGAGACCACCGTATTACACAGCGTATATTTCCAGCATCATATCTGCATTCAGCGCGTAGAATCTGTTCTGATAGCCGAAACTGAAACACGATGCCCGCAGTGAACGCTCATTATGTGTTTGGTATCACAGTGAAGAATGAGCTGTCCTCATTCTAACCAGTACATAACATTCTGCAGGTGTAACCTCGTATAACCTGTCATGTAACCGCC